>NW_022630794.1:35940-56113 GCF_010909765.2 Amblyraja radiata | reverse complement strand
GAGACCACAGTGATTTAACAAGGGCCTAAGGGGCAACCTATCCACACCGAAGGTACACCGCATCTTGGATCAGCTGCCAGAGGAAACATCGAAACATGGAAAACATAGAAAACAGGTTCTGGAGTAGGCCATTCGAGCCAGCACCGCCATTCAATGTGATCATGGCTAATCATTTAAAATCAGTACCCCCTTCCTGCTTTCAAATCAGTACCCTGTTTCTCCCCATATCCCTTGATTCCGTTATCCCCAAGAGCTATATCCAACTCTCTCATGAATACATCCAGTGAATTGGCCTCCACTGCCTTCTGTGGCAGAGAATTCCACCCATTCACAACTCTCTGGGTGAATTTTTGTTTCCTCATCTCAGTCCTAAATGGCCGACCCCTTATTCTTGAACTGTGACCCCTGGTTCTGGACTCCCCCAACATAGGGAGCATTTTTCCTGCATCTAGCCTGTCAAATCCCTTAAGAATTTATATGTTTCTATAAGATTCCCTCTCGTCCTTCTAAATTCCAGTGAATACAAGCCCAGTCGACCCATTCTTTCATCATATGTCAGTCCTGCCATCCCGGGCATTAACCTGGTCAACCTACGCTACACTCATGAATTTATTTTTTCTCATCTCAGTCCTAAATGGCCGACCCGTTATTCTTACACTGTGACCCCTGGTTCTGGACTCCCCCCACCCCCCTCCCCCCACAACATGGAGAACATTTTCCGGGCATCCAGCCTGTCCGATCCCTAAATAATTTAACATGTCTCTCTAAGAGTCCCTCTCATCCTTCTAAACTCCAGTAAATATAAACCCAGTCGGCCCATTCTTTCATCATATGTCAGTCCCGCCATCCCAGGGATTAACCTGGTGGACCTACGCTGCACTCCTTCAATAGGCAACTATAGAAGTGGGTACAATCATGAAAGGAACCATGTCTGGGCCTTGTCCCCAACCCAAAACATCAACGATCCACCTTCTCCAGAGACACTGCCTGACCTGCTGAGTTACTCCAGCGTTCTGGGTCCTTATGGGGCAGGAAGGCTTCATAAGTTCATGTTCATAAGTGATAGGAGCCGAATTAGGCCATTCGGCCCATCTGTCTACTCCACCATTCAATCATGGCTGATCTATCTCTCCCTCCCAACCCCATTCTCCTGCCTTCTCCCCATAACCCCTGACACCCGCACTAATCAAGAATCTATCTATCTCTGCCTTAAAAATATCCATTGACTTGGCCTCCACAGCCGTCTGTGGCAATGAATTCCGCAGATTCACCACCCTCTGACTAAAGAAATTCCTCCTCATCTCCTTCCTAAAGGAACGTCCTTTAATTATGAGGCTGTGACGTCTAGTCCTGGACTCTCCCGACTAGTGGAAACATCCTCTCCACATCCACTCTATCCAAACCTTTCACTATTTGGTAAGTTTCAATGAGGTCCCCCCCTACCACTCAACCTTCTAAACTCCAGCGAGTACAGGCCCAGTGCCGACAGACGCTCACCATATGTTAACCCACTCATTCCTGGGATCATTCTTGTAAACCTCCTCTGGACCCTCTCCAGAGCCAGCACATCCTTCCTCAGATATGGGGCCCAAATGCGGCCTAACCAGCGCTTTATAGCCTGAGCCTCCGCACTCCATCCCTGTTTTTGTATTCCAGTCCTCTTGAAATAAATACGAGCGTTTAGGCTGAGATGGCTCTGGGCCAAATGCAGGCAAGTGGATGTAGCCCAATAAGTCAAATTAACGGCATGGACAAGGTGGGCTGAAGGGCACATTCCTGCCCTGTTTAGCAGTCGAATAGCGAAAGGCCTGAATAGAATGAATGTGGAGAGGATGTTTCCGCTGATGGGAGTTACTCCAGCGCTTTGTGTCAGATCACTGGATGTGGTGACAGCGGTCAGAAGATAAATCTGCCTTCCAATAACACACGGTGATGTCCTCCTAATCTACACTGAGGCAACCGCAACGGTCATCTCATTCGGGTCGGCACGATGGCGCAGCGGTAGAGTTCTGCCTCATGGAACCAGAGACCCAGGTTCGATCCTAACTACGGGTGCTGTCTGTACAGACTTTGTACGTTCTTCCCATGACCTTTCTCCAGGAGGTCCAGTTTCCTCCCACACTCCAAAGGCATACAGTTTTGTAGGTTAATTGGCTAGGAAAAATTGTAAATTGTCCCCAGTGTGTGTAGGATAGTGTTAGTGTGTGGGGATCGCTGGTCGGCATGGACTCGGTGGGCCGAAGAGCCTGTTTCTGCGCTGTATCTCTAAACTCAACCCGACTCAACCCAAGCCAACCCAACCCAACCCAAACCCAACCCAACCCAACCCAACCCAACCCAACCCAACACAACCCAACCCAGCCCAACCCAACCCAACCCAACCCAACCCAACCCAACACAACCCAACCCAGCCCAACCCAACCCAACCCAACCCAAGCCAAGCCAACCCAACCCAACACAACCCAACCCAGCCACCCAAACAACCCCAAAAAAAACCCAACCAAAAACAGACCAAACAACACCAACCCAAACCCAACCAACCCAAACCCAACCCAACCCAAACAAAAAAACCAAAACAACACAAAACCAGCCAACACAACCAAACCAAAAAAAAACAAAAAAACAAGCACCAACCAACCCAAACCAAACACAACCAACACAACCCAACCAAACACAACCCAAACTAACAACCAACACAAAACAACCAACCAAACCAGGCCCAAACCAACACAACCCCAACACAAACCCAACCCAGCCCAACCCAACCCAACACAACCCAACCCAGCCCAACCCAACCCAACCCAACCCAACCCAACACAACCCAACCCAACCCAACCCAACACAACCCAACACAACCCAACCCAACACAGCCCAACCCAACCCAGCCCAACCCAACCCAAGCCAAGCCAACCCAACCCAACCCAAACCAACCCATCCCAACCAAACCCAACCCAACCCAACCCAACCCAACCCAACCCAACCCAACCCAACACAACCCAACTCAGCCCAACCCAACACAACCCAACCCAACTCAACTCAACTCCACTAAACTAAAACACTTCCTCTGTCCTTCAAGTGTTAAAGATCAAAATTCCATTTGCTTTATTAACTGCATCCATATTTCATAATGATAGTTCGGCCCATCTATCCCTTCTATCCCAAGCCCCTCCACAAATTTTTTCCTGTAACCTATATTCCTCACATCCTCATCTCCCCCCCGCAGATTCTACCACTCCCCAGTAGACGACTAACCCACCAATCCCGCACGTATTTGCTGGAAACCGGAGCACCCGGAGGAATCCCAGGCGTCACGGGGAGAATGTGCTGCACTTAATCCTTAATTTCTTGTCACATTGCTTGCTAACATTCTGTGTTTCGTATACAAGGTTAACCAAACTTCCCTGTACAATATTTAACAGTCTCCCACAGTATTACAAATATTATTCTGGTTTTCTAATCTTCTTACCAAAGTCGATAGGGGTAATAGGCCATTCAGGACTGAGATGAGGAAAAAGCATTTTCACCCAGAGAGTTGTGAATCTGTGGAATTCTCTGCCACAGAAGGCAGTGGAGGCCAATTCACTGGATGTTTTCAAGAGAGAGTTAGATTTAGCTCTTAGGGCTAAAGAAATCGAGGAATATGGGGAAAAAGCAGGAACTGGGAACTGATTTTGGATGATCAGCCATGATCATATTGAATGGTGGTGCTGGCTCGAAGGGCCAAATGACCAACTCCTGCATCTGTTTTTTATGTTTCTATGTTTCTATGTTTCTATGTTTCTATGATACCATTGCATTTGTATGATCATAATCCCTTCATTTTACCAGTTTATCCCTGACCCTATACTAGTCATAGTCATAGAGTGATACAGCGTGGAAACAGGCCCTTCAGCCAATTTTCCCACGCCGACCAACAATGTCCCATCTATACTTGTCCCACCAGTCTGCGTTTGGCTCACATCCCTCCAAACCCGTCCTATCCATGTACCTGTCTAACTGTTTATTAAACGTTGGGATAGTCCCAGCCTCAACTACCTCCTCTGGCAGCTTGTTCCATACACCCACCACCATTTGTGTGAAAAAGTTACCCCTCAGATTCCTATTAAATCCTTTCCCCTTCACCTTAAACCCATGTCCTCTGGTCCTCGATTCCCCTACTCTGGGCAAGAGACTCTGTGCGTCTACCCGATCTATTCCCCTCATGATTTGATACACCTCTGTGAGATCGCCCCTCATCCTCCTGCGCTCCAGGCAACCTCAACGTTCATCTCATTCGGGGCGGCACGATGGCGCAGCGGTAGAGCTGCTGCCTCACGGCTCAACCTCTCCCTGCAGCTTAGACCCTCTAGCCCTGGCAACATCCTCATACCAGAGCACCCTCTGTGTGAAAACATTTCCCCTCGGCTTCCGATTAAATCTTTCCCCCCCCTTCCCCACCTTCGCCTTAAACCCACGTCCTCTGGTTCTTGATCACAATGACTTAATTGTGCTTTTCTTAAAGTTGATAAATTAATGCTGCGCCTCCACTCCCAAGACCTGACGTATGGACCTGGGGTGGAGAGTGTTGCACAAAGCCGTGGCCTGTAATAGGTACTTGAGCTGGTTCACGGACTCTTCCCCTGCTTGTCATTTCTGCGGTGAGGAAGAGACCGTGTTCCATGTGTACATAGAGTGTGAGAGGTTGCAGCCCCTGTTCGAGTATCTGAAGGGGCTGCTCCTCAAGTTTAGGCTACATTTTAATAATAATAATAATAATGGATGGGATTTATATAGCGCCTTTCTAATACTCAAGGCGCTTTACATCGCATTATTCATTCACTCCTCAGTCACACTCGGTGGTGGTAAGCTACTTCTGTAGCCACAGCTGCCCTGGGGCAGACTGACGGGAGCGTGGCTGCCAATCTGCGCCTACGGCCCCTCCGACCACCACCAATCACTTACACACATTCACACACATTCACACACAGGCAAAGGTGGGTGAAGTGTCTTGCCCAAGGACACAACGACAGTATGCACTCCAAGCGGGATTCGAACCGGCTACCTTCCGGTTGCCAGCCGAACACTTAGCCCATTGTGCCATCTGTCGTCCCAACAGGAGGTAGTTGAGGCTGGGACTATCCCAACGTTTAATAAACAAGTTTTAGTCCAACGCTATTAATTTATGGGCACCCGGTACAGATGGGGGAGGGTCGGGAGGGAGGAGGGGGTCTCCCTGTCGGTCTGCTCCTGGGCCTAGCCAAGATGGCCACCCGCGGGTCCAGGCAGCGGGCAGTCGATGGCAGCACATCAGTCGGCTGCCCGCCCCTTTTCCGGGGTTACGTCCGTGCCCGCGTGTCCCTGGAGAGGGAACACACACGCGGTGTCCACGGGGACTGTGGAGGCCTTCCGGGAACGCTGGTCACCGCAGGAGGTTGAATATATTATAGATTAAAATGTTAATATTTTAATTTGATAATTTTGTTTCAGTGTTTTTTTAAATTGTTTGAGCTTTCTACCTTCCCTTGTAAATTGTACATTTGTTTAAAAATCTAATAAAAAAAACATTTACGGAAAAAAAAAAAAAAAAAAAAAAGATCTGAAGTATGACCCGACCAAGATGGCCCAGCAAGCGGGCAGTCGACGGCAGCACAGGGGTCGACTCCCTGCCCCTTTTCCGGGGTTACGTCCGTGCCCCCGTGTCCCTGGAGAGGGAATACACATGCGGTGTCCACGGGGACTCTGGAGGCCTTCCGCGAACGCTGGTCCCCGTGGGAGGCCGAATGTATTATAGACAAGGATGGCGGGATTTGAATTTGAATTTTTTGTCTTGTTTGTAAATTGCCGATACAGGCAGCTTTTGATATGAACGCTGTACTACTTTGTATGTTGAGTTTGTTTTTTGGGATAAAGTATTTGTTCAATAATTTAAAAAAAATTAACAAAAAATAAAAAAATCTTAACAGACTGTCATTTTATCCGAACACTTCCTCATCTCTACTAACAAACCCTTTATCCAAAGTAATCATCCCATGAATTCTTATCAAAACTCTGCTGGAATGCCAAACACTCCAACACTCCACTTACCTTTTCACCCTGCCAAGAACATTCTCAAAGAGCTGTAACAAATGTTTTAGACACAGTTTCTCTTTCATGTAACTGTGCCGGACTGCGTTCACCAAGCACCTTGTCTTACTTTCAATACAGCCTGAGGGACATTCGGCCCATTGGGCCTAATTGGCTTCTGCAGATTGTACCTTTATGGCCGGGGTGCGGATGTCAAAGTTCAGAGGGCACAGCTTTAAGGTGAGAGGGGAAAAGTTGAAAGGAGATGTCCGGGGATAAGTTTTTTTTACGCAGCTGGTGGCGGGCGCTTGGAACGTGCCGCGGGGGGTGGGGATGGGGGAGGGGTGGTAGAGTCAGAATATCTACCTCGTTGGTGACCCTCGGACTACCTTACACCCGACTTTACTGGCTTTACCTTGCACTAAACATTATTCCCTTATCATATATCTATATACACTGTAAATGGCTCGATTGCAAGCATGTGTTGTCTTTCCGCTGACTGGTTAGCATGCAACGACAACTTTTCATTGTACCTCGGTACACGTGACAATAAACTAGACTGAACTGAAATACATCAGTGGCATTTAAGAGGATTTTAGATAGCCATGTGGACATGAAGGGAATAGACAATAGACAATAGGTGCAGGAGTAGGCCATTCGGCCCTTCGAACCAGCACTGCCATTCATGGCTGATCATCCCCAATCAGTACCCCGTTCCTGCCTTCTCCCCATATCCCCTGCCCTCGCTATCTTTAAGAGCCCTATCTAACTCTCTCTTGAAAGCATCCAGAGAACCGGCCTCCACCTTCCATTGAGGCAGAGAATTCCACAGACTCACAACTCTCTGTGAGAAAAAGTGTTTCCTCGTCTCCGTTCTAAATGGCTTACCCCTTATTCTTAAACTGTGTGTGGCCCCTGGTTCTGGACTCCCCCAACATCGGGAACATGTTTCCTGCCTCCAGCGTGTCCAAACCCTTAACAATGGAGGCATGTGGTTCATCGGCAGGAAGAGGGGATTAGCTGAACTTGGCCTCATGTTCGGCACAGACGTTGTGGGCCAAATGGCCTTCGCCGGTGCTGTACTCTCTGTGTTCCGCGAATGCAAAGCACTTTTCAAAGGATGTGAAAGGCGCCATGGCAATGCAACTTGGCCTTATCTTTCAGGGAATGAGGTGAAAGGAAAGAAAAAGTTAAATTTGGTGGCACTGGGCCAGTAATCGCTGGAGTTTAGGATGAGAGGGCGACCTTAATGAAACTCACCTGGATAGAGTGGATGTGGAGAGGATGTTTCCACTAGTGGGAGAGTCTAGGACCAGAGGGTCACAGGCTCAGAATAAAAGGGCGTACCTTTAGAAAGATGAGGAGGATATTTCTTCAGTCAGAGGGTGGTGAATCTGTGGAATTCTTTACCACAGAAGGCCGTGGAGGCCAAGTCAGTGGATAATTCTAAGGCAGAGATAGATAGATTCTTGATTAGTACGGGAGTGAGAGATTCTTGATCAGTACGGGTGTCAGGGGTATGGGGAGAAGGCAGGAGAATGGGGTTAGGAGGGAGAGATAGATCAGCCATGGTTGAATGGCGGAGTAGACTTGGTGGGCCTAATGGCCTAATTCTGCTCCTACAACTCGTGTTTTGATGTTCTTCGGTTTGTTTTATGTGGGGGGAGGGGGGAGGGGATCGGGGGGAAACTTTTTTCAGGTTCTTACCTTCCCGGAGATGTGATTAATTTTCGGATCACATTCTCCGGGCTCTGCGGCCTACCATCGATGGAGCTGGAGGCCTCCTCGGTCTGTCGTGAGCCCCGCGTGGACTTAACATCGGAGCTGATCCCTTGCCTGGGATCGCTCCCACCGTGAACATCGCAGACTTTACCATCAAGAGCTCGCAGTCTCGGGAGAGGCCGAGTCGGGAGCTCCAACGCCGCAGAAGGTTTGACCAGCCCCGACGCGAGGTTCGATCGCTAGGCGCGGGGGAGCTGACATCCCCCCCGATGTGGGAGCTGAACGCCTCAATGCGGAGGGCCCGAACGCCGCTGACTACGGGAGTCAAGATCGTCCCGTCAATGGATGCTCGAGGCCCCCGACCGAGGAAGAACGTAAGGAAGGACCAGAACTTTATTTTGCCTTCCATCACAGTGAGGAATGTGTAGGAGTCACTGTGGTGGATGTTCATGTTTAAATGTGTTTTTGAGTGATCCGTTGCTTTTAATTGTATGACTGACCTGGCCAATGAAATTCCTCGTATGTTGCGAAACATACTTGGTGAATAAAGTGTGATTCTGATTCTGATTCCGATTCCGATTCCGATTCCAATTCCGATTCCGATTCCGATTCCGATTCCGATTCCGATTCCGATTCTGATTCCGATTCTGATTCTGATTCTGATTCTGATTCTGATTCTGATTCTGATTCTGATTCTGATTCTAATTCTGATTCTGATTCTGATTCTGATTCTGATTCTGATTATCATTCTCATTCTAATTCTGATTCTGATTCTCATTCTAATTCTGATTCTGATTCTGATTCTGATTCTGATTCTGATTCTGATTATCATTCTCATTCTGATTCTCATTCTAATTCTGATTCTGATTCTGATTCTGATTCTAATTCTGATTCTGATTCTGATTCTGATTCTGATTCTGATTCCGATTCCGATTCCGATTCTCCTCCACCCCATTGAAGACATTGGACTTTAATATGTAAAAGAATATGTGATTCTGTTTGTAGTTTGTTTGGTTGTTTGTTTGTTTGTCTTTTTGCACAAAGTCCGCGAGCATTGCCACTTTTCATTTCACTGCACATCTCGTATGTGTATGTGACGAATAAACTTGACTTGACTTGTGTCTATGGAACGGATGCGCTACAATGATGAGAACTATATTCTGCACTCTGCAATTCTGCTCCTATCACTTATGAACATAGAGTAAAGGAATGCTCTGGGTCTGAACCATTTCTTCCTAAAGCATAGCTGAGATGCTGTCTGGGAGAATCTTGGCTCTGTGCTTTTACGAGTGGCACTGACTCTCTCCCCTCCCTGCCTCCCACTCGACTCCCAGAATAAACAGGGCAGGAAGTGTGAGCTGGCGGAATCTTCCGACCATCACGGTTTACGAACAGTAAACAGATTGTCACATGTGCAATACAAACTGCAGCGAGTTCCCAAATCACGAGGTCCTGCCACAGCCACAACCCCCAGCTCCAAACACATTACAGAATGGAATAACTCCCACTCTTCACCACGCTGTTAACATGACCTCAATGGCTCGGGCACTGACAGTGGAGGAAGGAACTGCAGGGGCTGGTTTCAACCGAAGTTAAGACACACAAAGCTGGAGTAAAGGGCCTGTCCCACTTTCCCCGAGTTATTCACGAATTCTCCCGAGTTTTCAAACTCGCAGAATGTCCGTAACGAGTCCGTAGGAGTCCGTGGATATATCTTGGCGGCTCGTCATGTCAGCCGTAGGTACTCGGGGCATCAGGTAAGTTCGGGACAATTTTTCAGCATGTTGAAAAATGTCCACAAGTTAAAAGAATAGCCTTGAGTACCTATGGCCGGCATAACGAGCCGCTACGATATATCCACGGACTCCTACAGCCTCGTTACCTTCTTCAGACTGATGTGAGGGTGGGGGGTGGGGGGGCGGGAAGAAGAAAGGAAGATGCAGAGACAGTGGGCTGAGGGAGAGCTGGGAAGGGGAGGAGAAAGCAGGGACTACCTGAAATTAGAGAAGTCAATGTTCATACCGCTGGGGTGCAGACTGCACAAGCGGAATATGAGGTGCTGCTCCTCCAATTTACGGTGGTCCTCACTCTAGCCATTGAGGAGGCCCAGGACAGAAAGGTCGGATTGGGAATGGGAGGGGGAGTTGAAGTGCTGAGCCATCGGGAGATCAGGTTGGTTATTGCTCCATAGATGCTGCCTCACCCGCCGAGTTTCTCCAGCATTTTTTGTCTACCTTCGATTTTCCAGCATCTGCAGTTCCTTCTTAAACATGGGGATTGTAGGATAATTGCTTTCAGTAAATTGTCCGATAGAATGGGTGATCACTGGCCCGGCGCACACGTGGTGGGCCGAGTGGCCTGTTGCCACGTTGGGAGAACGTGCAGACTCCGTACAGGCAGCACCGGTGGTCGGGATCGAACCCGGGTCTCTGGCGCTGTGAGGCGGTGGCAACTCTAGCGCTGCGCCACCGTGCCACCCGAATAGACCCAGTTGGCCTACAGAGGAATGTATCTTGCGTGCAAAGGAGGATTTACATTGGGAAGGAAGGCAGAGGCAGTTTATGGGCCTCCGCATGGAGCAATTTCCCTTCTTTTCCGGACATGTAACTGACAAAATATTTTCCGATATAAATTGAGAAGAACCATATGGTTTTGATGAGTTCGTTCTTCAGACACACCATTTCCTCCACGGGTTTCCGTAACAAACAATGGATGGGCCAGAGATTCACCATCAAAGAGCTTTCCTCCCGACCAAAGTTTCCAAAGATTGCGGGGAGGAAATTAACAAAGAACAAAGATACCAGATACGTGGTGGAAATAACGGAACTGCAGACGCCGGTTTGTACCAAAGACAGACACAAAGTGCTGGAGTAACTCAGCGGGACGGGCAGAATCTCTGGAGCGAAGGGACGGGTGATGTTTCTGGGCCGAGACCCTTCTTCAGACTGGTCAGGGATAAGGGAAACGAGGGATATAATAATGGATGGGATTTATATAGCGCCTTTCTAATACTCAAGGCGCTTTACATCGCATTATTCATTCACTCCTCAGTCACACTCGGTGGTGGTAAGCTACTTCTGTAGCCACAGCTGCCCTGGGGCAGACTGACGGAAGCGTGGCTGCCAATCTGCGCCTACGGCCCCTCCGACCACCACCAATCACTCACACACATTCACACACAGGCAAAGGTGGGTGAAGTGTCTTGCCCAAGGACACAACGACAGTATGCACTCCAAGCGGGATTCGAACCGGCTACCTTCCGGTCGCCAGCCGAACACTTAGCCCATTGTGCCATCTGTCGTCCCGGTGATGTAGAGAGATATAGACGGTGATGTAGACAGATAAAGAACGAACAATGAATGAAACGTATGCAAACTCATCAACTTAACTCATCTCGCCACTGCCATTGGGAAGAAGGTACAGGAGCCTGAAAACTGTAAGGTCCAGGTTCAGGAACAGCTTCTTCCCCACAGCCATCAGGCTATTAAACACAGCAACGAATAAGCTCTGAGCTCTGAACTGGAAAAGATTATATTATTATTTGTTATTTGCTCTATATTTGTTATTTATTAGAAACATAGAAACATAGAAAATAGGTGCAGGAGTAGGCCATTCGGCCCTTCGAGCCTGCACCTCCAGTCAATATGATCATGGCTGATCATCCAACTCAGTATCCTGTACCTGCCTTCTCTCCATACCCTCTGATCCCTTTAGCCACAAGGGCCACATCTAACTCCCTCTTAAATATAGCCAATGAACTGGCCTCAACTACCTTCTGTGGCAGAGAGTTCCAGAGATTCACCACTCTCTGTGTGAAAAATGTTTTTCTCATCTCGGTCCTAAAAGACTTCCCTCTTATCCTTAAACTGTGACCCCGTGTCCTGGACTTCCCCAACATCGGGAACAATCTTCCTGCATCTAGCCTGTCCAACCCCTTAAGAATTTTGTAAGTTTCTATAAGATCCCCCCTCAATCTTCTAAATTCTAGCGAGTACAAGCCGAGTCTATCCAGTCTTTCTTCATATGAAAGTCCTGACATCCCAGGAATCAGTCTGGTGAACCTTCTCTGTACTCCCTCTATGGCAACAATGTCTTTCCTCAGATTAGGAGAAATGAACTTTTTCTTTTTTTTCTCTTCCCCCATTATATACAACGTTTACCTATTCACATATTGTGTTGTGCTGCAGCAAGTAAGAATTTCATTGCCCCATCCGGGACATATGACAATAAGACACTCTTGACTCTTGAAAAAACTAACAATGATAAAGGATACATGCCATCAGAAGCTGTTTGTTGGGTGAATTGTCGCTTGGGCAGCTTACAGCCCAGTGGTATGAATATTGATGTCGCTAACTTCAAGTAACCCCGGCATTCCCTCTCTCTCCACCCCTCCCCCATGTTCCACCAGCTTCTCGTTCTCACCCAGCATAGTCATCGTTACTTTTTTGCGTCTCGACCCGAAACGTCACCCGTTCCTTCTCTCCAGGGATGCTGCCTGTCCCGCTGAGTTACTCCAGCGTTTTGCGTCTATCCAAGAAGGTTTTGATGGGGTTGGATGTTCCTTTTCTCGAGCCTGAAGATCTAGAACCAAGACGCCACGCACCGTGAGTAAGGAGATCAGAAAAGATTTCCTAGATTAAAGGGCAGCTCCAATGGTAGAGCTGTCTCCTCACAGCGCCAGAGACCCAGGTTCGATCCTTTCAGTGCGGAGTTTGCACGTTCTCCCTGTGACCGCTTGGGTTTCCACCGGGTGCTCCGGTTTCCTCCCACGTGCAAAGACGCACGGGTTTGTAGATTAATATTAGTCTCTGTAAAATTGCCCCCTAGTGTGTAGGAAGCAGATACGAAAGTTAAAGGCCTGTCGCACTTGGGCGTCATTAGCGCGTAATTTACGTGTCATCATTTACGTGTCACGCACGCTATGCCGCGCACGTGCGTGGTGACGTAGGCAGTGATGCGCGGTCGTGCGCGGCGCCCCAGGATTTTGGGATGTACAAAAATCTTCGCGACACGCAAATGACAGGCCCTTTAGCTAGCTGAGAACCAGTGTGAACTGGCGACCGATGGTCGGCATGGGCTCCGTGGACCTACGGGCGTGTTTCCATGAATAAATGAATGAATGAACGAATACTGGTGACAAGTCAAAGTGAAATTCTTTGCTTGCACCCCTTGCCAAGGTATGCAAATAGTCACTACATAAAGGGCATTGACAAAGTTACAAAGCCCCAGGTCCCCCCTTGTTCTATTCCCCTCCCTCCTCCTCACGGCGGGTCCTTCGGCCATCCGAGTCCGCGCCGACCAGCGATCACCCCGTACATTAACAACACTACCCTACACACACCAGGGACAATTTTACCAAATCCAATTAGACTACAAACCTGTACGTCTTTGCATTGCGGGAGGAAACCGGAGCGCCCGGAGAAAACCCACGCAGTTCACAGGGAGAAAGTGCGAACTCCACACAGACAGCACCCGTCATCAGGAACGAACCCTGGTCTCTGGCGCTGTGAGGAGGCAGCTCTACCATTGGAGCTGCCCTTTAACCTAGGAAATCTCTTCTGATCTCCTTACTCACAGTGTTCGGCGTCTTGGTTCTAGATTTTCCGGGTCCTCCATAGTTCCTTCGCCCCGGCAGCGGCGTCCCTACTTCCACGTGCTCCGTCCTCGTCCGTCGGTCGGCGCCATAATCGAACGCCGCGCCGAACCCCTCCGTAGCGCCGATCCGGGCCCCAGCCGTGGGTTCCGACCCGTATCCTCTCCGCTGGCTGCAGTACCTCTAAAACTAAATCTAAAGTCTCTTGCGTTCTGTGCCCCGGGGCCAGATTACTGGAATCGGAACGGGCAGGAAAGGGAATGATCTTTTGAATGGAAGGGCGCAGCGGTAGATTTGCCGCCTCCCAGCGCCAGGGACCCGGGTTCGATCCTGACCACGTGCGCTGTCTGCACAGAGTTTGTACTTTCTCCCTGTGAACTGCGTGGGTTTTCTCCGGGCGCTCCGGTTTCCTCCCACGCTCCAAAGACGTGCAGGTTTGTAGGTTAATTGGCTTTGGTAAAAATTGTCCCCGGTGTGTGTAGGATAGTGTTGTTAATGTACGAGGTGGTCGCTGGTGGGCACGGACTCACCTCTAAACCAAACTAAGCTAAGGTACCAAGTTCTGAGGGACGGTACACAAAAATGCTGGAGAAACTCAGCGGGTGCAGCAGCATCTATGGAGCGAAGGAAATAGGCAACGTTTCGGGCCGAAACCCGGAAGGGTTTCGGCCCGAAACGTTGCCTATTTCCTTCAGGGTTTCGTCCCGAAACGTTGCCTATTTCCTTCGCTCCATAGATGCTGCTGCACCCGCTGAGTTTCTCCAGCATTTTTGTCTACCTTCGATTTTCCAGCATCTGCAAAATTCCTTCTTAAACACTAAGTTCTGAGGGACATCTAGAGTAAAAAAATGGGTGACGTTTCGAAGACTATCTCTCTCAAAAGCCTATACGGGTTTGGGGAGAAGGCAGGAGAATGGGGTGGGGTGGAAGAGATAGATCAGCCGTGATTGAATGGCGGAGTAGACTGGATGGGCCGAATGGCCTAATTCTGCTCCTCTCACTGATGACCTCCCTTGCCTCTTTCTCTCTCTCTCTCTCTCTCTCTCTCTCTCGCTTGTCCTTGCGTAAGGTGAGCTATGGATCCGTTGCCGGGGATTCCGTTCGGTCAGAGACTTGTGGCTTTGGCCCTGTCTGTGGAAAAGAAGCATGCCTCGGGCGTGGAGGGAGTGCCTCGGGAGGAGACAGTTCCTCACAGCTCCTGTGGGCACCCACAGGTCATCCCTCAAGCAGCGAGGGTGTTCCAGCAAACAGTTGTCTAGACCCAACCAACGCGCAAACACTCACTGTCCGCAAAAACCTTTAGCGGCTGGTCCAGGTTCAACCACTCGGGTGGCACGGAGTTTGTACGCACCTCCTCGTGACCCGCGTATGTTCACTCCGAGATCTTCAGCTTCCCAAAGACGTACAGTGCAGGTTTGTAGGTTAATTGTCCCTAGTGTGCGTAGGATAGTGTTAGTGTGCGGGGATCGACCCGGTGGGCCGAAGGGCCTGTGCGCCCACGCTGTATCTCTAAACTAAACTAAACCCGGGTTCCATCCTGACTGCGGGCGCTGTCTGTACGGAGTTTGCACGTTCTCCCCCGCGTGACCTGCGTGGGTTTTCTCCGGGTGCTCCGGTTTCCTCCCACACTCCAAAGACGTGCAGGTTTGTCGGTTCAGTGGCTTGGTATATGTAATAATAATAGTAATAAATTTTATTTATGGGCGCCTTTCAAGAGTCTCAAGGACACCGTACAAAAATTTAGCAGGTAGAGGAAAAACATGTAAGGGGAATGAAATAAATAGTAGAGACATGACTAGTACACAAAGTAAAGACAGAATTCAATACAAAACACAATATGAGGCAATCAATGTGTAAAAATTGTCCCGAGTGTGTGTGTAGGATAGTGTTCGTGTGCGGGGATCGCTGGTCGGCGCGGACCCGATGGGCCGAAGGGCCTGTTTCCGCGCTGTATCTCTAAACTAGACTAAACTAAAACTACATTTTGAGAATGCAGAGAGGGTTAAATCAGCCCTTCCTACGCACACGACATCGATTGCAAACTATTCCTGTTGCCACATGATCCTTTCTTCCCCATGTATCTTATTTGACTTTAACTGGTCATCATCTTGGCTTTTGCTCAGGAGTTGCCTGCGAACTGTCCCGTTTTGAGGGAAGCTACTGCCCAGTGTTGGCAGGTTTGGATGAGGGAACGGAGGCAAGTATTTAAATCCTGAATAGGATTCAGAAATCGGATGTGCAAGGAGACTCGTGCACAGAATTCCCAAAAGACTAGTTTGGCTGAATCGGTAGCAAGGGAATAAAATGCAATGCTCAGCGTTTATTTTGAGAAGAATGGAATATAAACATAGAAACATAGAAAATAGCTGCAGGAGGAGGTCATTTGGCCCTTCGAGCCAGCACCGCCATTCATTGTGATCATGCCTTCTCCCCATATCCCTTGACTCCACTAGCCCCTAGAGCTCTATCTAACTCTCTCTTAAATCCATCCAGTGATTTGGCCTCCACTGCCCTCTGTGGCAGGGAATTCCACAAATTCACAACTCTCTGGATGAAAAAGTTTATCCTCATCTCAGTCTTAAATGGCTTCCCCTTTATTCTTAGACTGTGGCCCCTGGTTCTGGACTCGCCCAACATTGGCAACATTTTTTCCTGCATCTAGCTAGTCCAGTCAATAGACAATGGACAATAGACAATATAAACAGGGGATGCAATGCTGAGCCTATATAAGGCGCTGGTCAGACAGCATTAGGAGTATCATGAGCAGTTTTGGGCCCCATATCAGTGGAAGGACATGCTGCTGTTGGACAGGGCCCAGAGGTGGCCAATTAACCTACAAACCTGTACGTCTTCGGAGTGCGGGAGGAAACTGAAGATCCTGGAGAAAACCCAGGCGGGTCTCGGGGAGAACGTACAAACTCCGTACAGACAGCACCCGCGGTCGGGATCGAACCCACGGTCTCTGGCGCTGTGAGGCAGCCACTGTACCGCTGCGCCACCGTGCCGTACAGTGGAAAACAAAATCCGTCACCCACCCCCCCCCCCCTCACTCATGGTTTATGTCTGAACTTTAAGGAAGGATTTTATAGTCGGAAAAAGCCAGTGTCTGGTGAACTCAGCTGATTATTTTGGAGACTGTGAAATGGTGCCAAGAATGGATGTCATCATATATGTGTGTGTGTGTGTGTGTGTGTGTGTGTGTGTGTGTGTGTGTGTGTGTGTGTGTGTGTGTGTGTGTGTGTGTGTGTGTGCGTGTGTGTGTATTGTGTGTGTGTGTGTATTGTGTGTGTGTGTTTGTGTGTGTGTGCATTTGGGTGTATGTGTATGTGGGTGTATGTGTGTGTGTGTATGTGTGTGTGTGTTTGTAAGTTTGGTGTGTTTGTGTTTATGTGGTGGGGGGGTTGTTTGTGTGGTGTTGGTGTGTTATGTGTGTGGTTTGTGTTGGTTTGTGTGGTGTGTGTTCAACTTGGAAATCGGTGCAGGAGTAGGCCATTCAGCCCTTCGAGCCAGCACCGCCATTCAATGTGATCATGGCTGATCATCCAGAATCAGTACCCCGTTCCTGTTTTTAATCCCTGACCCCCATCTCCTCTGGACTGCTCTGTGCTCAGCAGCTGGTGGTAAGGGTGATCAGTGCAGGCAGATTTAGCCCCTGGCTTGCATGCTTGGCCTCCACAACACTGAACAACAGCCCACATCTGTGCCATGCTGGCCTCAGGTTCAGTGTGAAAATCCAGGCATTTCAATTGAAATCCTCAGTAAACTGCCAGAATTATTCTTGGAACATGTTCCGTGAAACTTCTAGTGACAACTTCAGCACCGTGTCCACGCCAAATATTCACTTGGGCCGAATTAAAGTTGCAGTGTTTACTGAGAGATCTCTGGTCATTGAAGGATCGATCTCTACCTCGCAGCACAGGGGTAGTGAGGGAGAGAATCTCTCACCTAGTGCCCGTATCGAGGGAGCTTCACGCTACAGGCCCTTCGGCCCATCGAGTCCGCGCCGGCCAGCGATCACTCTAGCAAGATCCCACACCCCCAGGGACAATTTACAATGTACAATGTACAAATAACCTACAAACCTGCACGTCTTTGGAGTGTGGGCGTGCGTGGAATGCCCTTCCACATTCCAAATGCGGGCATGTTTGTAGGGGAATTGGCTTCTGTAAATTGTCCCTGGTGTGTAGGATGGAACTGGTGTGCGGGGATCGCTGGTCGGCGCGGACATGGCGGACTGAAGAGCCTGTTTTCGCACTGTATCCGAAACTAAACTGAATTGAATTAAACTGAACTGAGTTGAACTAAACTAAACTAAACTATAATGGATGGGATTTATATAGCGTCTTTCTAATACTCAAGGCGCTTTACATCGCATTATTCATTCACTCCTCAGTCACACTCGGTGGTGGTAAGCTACTTCTGTAGCCACAGCTGCCCTGGGGCAGACTGACGGAAGCGTGGCTGCCAATCTGCGCCTACGGCCCCTCCTACCACCACCAATCACTCACACACATTCACACACATTCACACACAGGCAAAGGTGGGTGAAGTGTCTTGCCCAAGGACACAACGACAGTATGCACTCCAAGCGGGATTCGAACCGGCCACCTTCCGGTCGCCAGCCGAACACTTAGCCCATTGTGCCATCTGTCGTCCCAAACTATGTCCGAGACACTACATTTAGAAAACATTAGGCTTGTCTAAGTGTTCCCTTTTACTGAATTTCTGCAACAACAGAATGGATATTCTAACACAAATTTAATCCTGATGCCGGGGATGGGTGAGAGGGGGGAGAGGGGGGGAGGTATATCTCCATCTTCTCGTTTCTTATTTCTTTAGGGATCTTTTTCTTGCTTTCTCTTATTTCTCTTTCACCATTCTCTTCTTCTTTCTCTCTTTTTTTTCTTTTTTTCTCTCGATTTAGGTTCTAACGTTAAAAATGAAGTTACAATAATTGTATAACCGTTATGTCGATTTCTTTATCCCTGTGCAATTACTTCAAATATAATACATTAAAAAAAAACCTAAACTAAACTAAACTAAACTAAACTAAATAACTGAACTGAGCTAAGCTAAGCTAAGTTAAGCTAAGCTAAGCTAAACTAAACTAAATGATACCAACTAGACTTTCTAGATAGGACGTGTTGGCTGGTGTCGGCAATTTGGCTCAAAGGGGCTCATCTGTTTCCCCGTTCTAAGACTCTATGACCAGGACTTTATAGAAACATAGAAAATAGGTGCAGGAGTAGGCCATTCGGCCCTGCACCGCCATTCAATGTGATCATCCAACTCAGTATCCCATCCCTGCCTTCTCTCCATACCCCCTGATCCCTTTAGCCACAAGGGCCACATCTAACTCCCTCTTAAATACAGCCAATGAACTGTGGCCTCAACTACCTTCTGTGGCAGAGAATTCCACAGATTCACCACTCTCTGTGTGAAAAATGTTTTTCTCATCTCGGTCCTAAAAGACTTCCCCCTTATCCTTCAACTGTGTGACCCCTTGTTCTGGACTTCCCCAACATCGGGAACAATCTTCCTGCATCTAGCCTGTCCAACCCCTTAAGAATGTTGTAAGTTTCTATTAGATTCCCCCCCTGAATCTTCTAAATTCTAGCGAGTACAAGCCGAGTCTATCCAGTCTTTCTTCATATGAAAGTCCTGACATCCCAGGACATCTTATGACACTAGACTAAACTAAACTAAATCAAACTTAGATATTCGCCCGAAGTCTTGTGTATGAGGCTGGTTGTTCTTGGCCCAGCTTGAAGGTGAGAGGGGCCAAGTTTAAAGGCAGATGTGCGGGGCAGGTTTAATACACAGAGGGTGGTGGGTGCCTAGGGGTAGTGGTGGTGGGGGCAGATACGATCGTGGCACTCATGGGCGATGGGATCGGCACACGGACATGCAGGGAATGGGAGGGGAGGGGATTATGTGCAGGTAGACGAGTTCAGAAGTGATAGGAGCAGAATTAGGCCATTCGGCCCATCGAGTCTACTCCGCCATTCAAATGATGGCTGATCCATCTCTCCCTCGCAATCCCTATGTTGCACCGTTCTGTGGCTCTGTTGGTTCCCCCCCCCCCTCCCCATCGCTGACCCCAGCCCGACTCCCCCGCTAACATCCCCCCCCCCCCCCCAACCCATCTCAGCTCTCCCTCGTTCCTTGAACAGGGACAACTCAAGCAAATTCCCTGACTCCGAGTGGTAAATCACAACCATCTCAAGGAGCTGAGACCCTTCCTGGCTCCCATCCAGGTGATGGTTTTGGCCAGCCCACTCCCATCCCCTCCCCCACCCCCCCCCCCCCTCTCCTCCTCCCCCTCCCCTCCACCCTTGGCTAAACTCACACCTATGAATCCAGTCCTTCTTGTGGAAAGCTGGAAAAAATACCGACCCGATTGAAAAATAAGGACGTCTCGCAGGGGCGGTTCAGGCTTGGCCGAGGAAGAGGGTTTCATAATACTTCTTCTGTCCTTGGGGACCCTTTCCCCCTGCCAACAAAATATGCCCACGCCCCCATAGATCAGGGGGATTAGTCAGAGCTCGCTGGGCTGTGTAAATAAAAGCTCCTCTTATAAGGATGTCCAGAGCTGGGGTTGAGCTCAAAACACAGGAGAAGCTTTGGAGCAGCAGTGTGTGTGTGTGTGTACAGATACAGGAACATCCACAATGAGAACTCTGATACTACTCGGGCTATGTGGCCTTGTTGCACTCTGTGCTGCAGGTAGGAACTTGCATCTCTCTCCCTCTCTCTATCTCTCTCTGTGATTCTCTCTCTCTTTCTCTCTGTGTGATTTTCTCTCTCTCTCTCTCT
>NW_022630794.1:0-35442 GCF_010909765.2 Amblyraja radiata | reverse complement strand
TTGTAAACTACCCAAGCGAAATATGAGCGTTATTAGAGGATTGCTGTAACTAGAAATCACAGCGTTAAGGCAAGAGGGGGGGAAAGTTTAAAAGGGATGATATTTGGGGCTATGATTTATTTTACACAGAGAGTTGTAAGTGACTGGAACACACTGCTGGGGGCGGTGGTGGAGGCAGGTACGATTGTGGTGTTTAAGGGGCTTTTAGATAGGCACACCAATATACAGGAAACTGAGGGATATTGATATTGCATGTAGGCAGTGGAGATTACCTTAACTCAGTCTGAAGAAGGGTCTCGACCTGAAACATCACCCATTTCTTCTCTCCGGAGATGCTGCCTGTCTTAATGCTGAGGTACTCCAGCATTTTGTGTCCGTTTTCGGAGATTAGCTTAACTTGGTATTACGTTCGCCAAGGACATTGTGGGCTGAAGGGCCTGTTCCTGTGCTAGTGTACACCGAGCCCGCGCCCACCAGCGGCCCCCCGTACACCAACACTGTCCTACGCACTAGGGACAATTTTACAGAAGCCAATTAACCCTCAAACCTGCACGTCTTTGGAGTGTGGGAGGAAACCGGAGAACGTGCAAACTCCGTACAGACAGCGCCGGTGGTCAGGAACGAACCTGGGTCTCTGGCGCTGTGAGGCAGCAACTCTACCACTGTGCTCCTGTACCACCCTATGTCCTATATTTAACTCACTAAATATTTGCTCTATTGCTTATGCTGTTTAAGAAAAAATATGATTTCCACAGTCAAAGTGCTGGAGGAACTCAGCGGGTCAGGCAACATCTGTGGGGGAATGGACGGACCATGTTTCGGGTCGGGTCCCTTCTTCAGTCTGAGTTCCTCCAGCACTTTGTAGTTGTCTCGAGACGCCAACACCTGCAATTCCTTATGTCGTGAATTTTCACAATTGTCGCTTGCTTTTTGTGACTGTTACTAACAGCAGCTTTCTTCTCTTTACAGACTCCTCAGAGTCCAACGAGATTGACGATGGTACGTTGACTTGTATAAGCATGCGTTAGCGTAACGGAGGAGAATTCAGTTCCGTTTATTGCCACGGGCGCAGTGGAAAGCTTTTGTTGCGCGCTAACCAGTCAGCGGAAAGACAATCGAGCCGTCCACAGTGTATAGATACATGATAAGGGAATAACGTTTAGTGCAAGGTAAAGCCAGCAAAGTCCGATCAAGGATAGTCCGAGGGTCACCAATGAGATGGATAGTAGTTGTAATTGTGGTAGGATGATTCAGTTACCTGATAACAGCTGGGAAGAAACTGTCCCCGGATCTGGAGGTGTGCGTTTTCACACTTCTGTGCCTCTTGCCCGATGGGAGAGGGAAGAAGAGGGAGTGCCCGGGGGTGAGCCTGGTCCTTGATGATGCTGCTCTCTGCACCTATCCTTGGTACAAACCAGCATCTGCAGTTCCTTGCTTCTGCATGTTTAAGAAGGAACTGCAGATGCTGGAAAAAACGAAGGTGGACAAAAATGCTGGAGAAACTCAGCGGGTGAGGCAGCGTCTATGGAGCGGAGGAATGGGTGACGTTTCGGGTCGAGAGTCTCGAAAAGTCATCTATTCCTTCGCTCCATAGATGCTGCCTCACCCCGCTGAGTTTCTCCAGCATTTTTGTCTCCCTTGTTTCGACAGCCACTGATTTGACTCCTTTCCCTCCAGCCATGTTCCTCAGGAGGAGAGATGCCAATTTCTTCATGAGACCAGCAAGGCCAAGCAACCCGTGGGAGAGGTACGTTCACCATCCCGAGACTCGATCTCTTCATCAAACCACAGAGAGCTGGACATTTAGTCACAAGGTCATGTGATAGGAGCAGAATTAGGCCATTCGGCCCATCAAGTCTACTCCGCCATTCAATCATGGCTGATCTATCTCTCCCTCCCAACCCCATTCCCCTGCCCACTCCCCATAACCCCTGACACCCGCACTAATCAAGAATCTATCTATCTCTGCCTTAAAAATATCCACTGACTTGTCCTCCACAGCCTTCTGTGGCAAAGAATTCCACAGATTCACCACCCTCTGACTAAAGAAATTCCTCCTCATCTCCTTCCGAAAAGAGCGTCCTTTAATTCTGAGGCTGTGACCTCTAGTCCTAGACTCTCCCGCTAGTGGAAACATCCTCTCCACATCCACTCTAAAGGACTTGTCCCACTGTATGAGGTAATTCAAGAGTTCTCCCGAGTTCCCCTGCGATTCGATCTCGTGTAATGTCCGTAGCGATCTCGTACGAGCAAAATGTAACCATTTTTTTCATCACGAGTATTTCTTTACTGGTGGACATTTTTCACAGTGTTGAAAAAAACGTCACGAGTTACCGGATTTCCCGAGTACCTACCGTTACTCGTACGAGCCGCTACGTGACATCCACGAGCCCCTACGTACCCGCTACGTACATTACACGAGCTCGAATCAGGGGAGAACTCGGGATAACTCTTGAATTACCTCGTACAGTGGGACGGGCCCTTTAGGCTTTGTTTAGTATAGGTTAGAGACCCTTCGGCCCACCAGCGATCCCCGCCCACTAACACTATCCTACACACACTAGGGACAATTTTACATTTACCCCAAGCCAATTAACCTACAAACCTGCACGTCTTTGGAGTGTGGGAGGAAACTGAAGATCTCGGAGAAAACCCACGCAGGTCACGGGGAGAATTTTGCCTGTCCAAATGTATCTAAATGTTTCCGCCTCAGCTACCCTGAACGGCAGCTCGTTCCCTACACCCACCACCCTTTGTGTAAGAAAGTTACCCCTCAGGTTCCCATTCAAGCTTCCCCCCCCACCCCCCCTTCACCTTAAACCTATATCTTCTAGTCCTCGATTCCCCTACTCTGGGCAAGAGACTCTGTGCATCTATTTAAGCGCCTTGAGTATTAGAAAGGCGCTATATAAATCCCATCCATTATTATTATTATTCCTCTCATGATTTTGTACACACCTCTATAAGATCGCCCCTCATCCTCCTGCGCTCCAAGGAGTAGAGTCCCAGCCTGCTCAATCTCTCCCTGTAGCTCACACCCCTCGAGTCCGGGCAACATCCTGGTAAATCTTCTCTGGGCCCTTTCCAGCTTGACAACATCTTTCCTATAACACGGTGCCCAGAAATAAGCACATTACTCTAATCTTGGCCCCACCGACGTCTGATACAGCTGGAACATGACCTCCCAACATGTATATGTTGGTTTGTGTGTGCGATGGTCTGGGTTGCGTCCACAATTCTCTGCAATTTCTTGCGGCCTTGGTTGGAGCCGTTCCCCAACCCAGGCTGTGGTGCGTCCCCGATAAAACGCTTTCTACGGCGCGTCTGTAGAAGTCGGTGAAGGTTGGCGAGAACACGCCCAACTCCCGAAGCCTTCTGAGAACGTAGATGCGTTGGTGTCCGACCCCATGTCCAGCCCCAACACCGATTGCCCGACACCCTCGGTTCCGGAGCCTTGCCGGATTGTCCGTGTTGCCGGACTAACGGAAGCCACGGCCTCCGAGAGGAGTCCGACGGTTCCGGAACCTTCCGCCTTGGCCGAAGGGAACAGAACTGCCGGCTCCAGCCCTGGCCAGAGGTCCAGAACCCCGGCCACAGGGAGGGGGGGTGGCAAATCCCAGCCGCCGATCGGCCGCGGAAGTCCCGATGGGGTCAAGATCGGCCACCTCACCCGTCCTTGGCGCCACATTGTCGGGGGGGACTTCCAGGGGGTTCATTCCAAGCGCGCATCCGGAATATTGTATTAATGGAGGTGCCGGATTGCCAGTTGCCGGATAATCGCCCCCGAGGTCACTAAATCGGGATGGTCGGCTTATTTTTGGGTGCATGTTTTCCAGGATGCGCATCAAGTCACCGTATGAGCTGAACAGGGAGCAGTGTGAGGAGTTCCGCCCCTGTGACATGCTCGCCCGGCAGATCGGACACCGACAAGCCTACGGCAGGTACTTCGGCAACGCCCAGCCACAGGCCAACGGCTACCGCCGGCAACGGTCCCACAGGCAGAGAGGCAGTCGCAGCCGGCAACACTACTACCGATACTAGGCCCCGCACCTTCACACACGCTACACAGACGCTACACAGACGCACGCACTACAGTCACACACTACACACACAACACACAATACACAAACTAGACACAACACACACACTAAACAGCCAGACACACACACACTACACACAGTTAGATACACTTAAGGGCCTGTCCCACTAGGCCGTCTTTGCACCTCACGCAGATGGCGCGCGAAGATTTTGTACATCACAAAATCCTGGGACGCCGCGAGCAACCGCGCGCCACTGCTTATGTCATCACGGACCATTCGCGCATCACGTGCGTGTCACGAGTCGTGCATCGTGACGCGTAAATGATGTCACGTAAATTACGCGCCAATGACGGCCAAGTGGGACAGGCCCTTTAGACACAACATACAAACACACACACACACACACACAAGACACACACAGAGTACAGTCTCACACACAACACACACGCTAATACACTCACACACTTCCAAGATCCAAGATGGCGTCCAACGCAGACGACTCTTAGCACGTTGGTCACAGACCTGGACGCATTACAATCGCTCCACCCTTTTAAATCTCTACTCTGATATATGTGCACACTGTGGGCGGCTCGATCGGAATCATGTACCCCCTTTCCGCGGACTGGTTGGCACACGACAAGAAAGCTTTTCACTGTACCTCGGTATACGTGACAATAAACTAGACTCAAATTCAAACACACACGTACACACACGTACACACACGTACACACATGCGCACGCACGCCAATAGGAGCCGCGGTTAGCAGGGGGCAACGTTAAATGAATACAGAAAGTGGAGTAAACGTCCAGCAGGTCAGGCAGCGTCCATGGTGAGAGATGTCCTGACAATGGCAACCTCCCGGTGCCCACGGTGAGAGCTCCTCACCCTTCCTCTCAAGGTGGTTCATGGTCTCCCCAGTCACAGCTCCACGGAGCACCTGCCCCAGGGTGTCCCAGAATCACTGCCCCTGTCTGCCCTTCATCGCAGACTCGATGGGCCGAAGGGCCTGTTCCCCTCACAAACTGAACCAAACTAATCAGCAACGGTTTGAGTTTGGACGGGGGTGGGCCAAGTGCGAGTGGTAACGCCTCTGACCTGTTCCATCTCACGCATATTGGGCCGCCACGGTGGCACAGCGGTAGAGTCGCTGCCTTACAGCGAATGCAGCGCCGGAGACACGGGTTCGATCCCGACCACGGGCGCTGCCAGTACGGAGTTTGTACGTTCTCCCCGGGATCTTCGGTTTCCTCCCACACTCCAAAGACGTGCGGGTTTGTAGGTCAATTGGCTTGGTGTGTATACGTGCGAATTGTCCCTAGTGTGTGTAGGGTAGTGTCAGTGTGCGGAGATCGCTGGTCGATGCGGACTCTGGGGGGGGGGGCCTGTTTCCGCGCTGTATCTCTAAACCAAAGCATATCCTGCCTGCCTAAGCTCGTGAGATTGGATAATATACTTACTGCTAAATATCTGTAACCAAAGCAGCGGGAAAAAACATAAAGATTATAGAGCGCAAATATATATATATATGTGTATGTATTCACACACACACACATACATTGTAAATACAATCTCTCAGCATCACAAACCAATAACTGCTCCTCATCCATCTCAGGCTGAAGCTTACAAACTATTCATTATCAGCCCTGTGTGTAACGGGATTCTTCAATGGCATTTATAGAATGTACAATAAAGATATATAGAATGTTTATTTACTCTTGTGTGTGTGATTCTTCGCTCGCTGTAGAAATGAGTGTTTACTTTAGTATTTAATGGTCAGTCTGCTCTCCGTGGGTTGAAGGGCCTGTTTCTGCGCTGGCAACTGAACCATCCCACCACAACCAGAGAGCAGTGCTGAACTACCATCTACCTCATCGGGGACCCTCGGACTACCCTTTGACAATAGACAGTAGGTGCAGGAGTCGGCCATTCGGCCCTTCGAGCCAGCACCGCCATTCAATGTGATCATGGCTGATCATCCCCAATCAGTACCCCGTTCCTGCCTTCTCCCCATATCCCCTGACTCCGCTATCTTCAAGAGCCCTATCTAGCTCTCTCTTGAAAGCATCCAGAGAACCGGCCTCCACCGCCCTCTGAGGCAGAGAATTCCACAGACTCACAACTCTCTGTGAGAAAAAGTGTTTCCTCGTCTCCATTCTATATGGCTTACCCCGTATTCTTAAATTGTGGCCCCTGGTTCTGGACTCCCCCAACATCGGGAACATGTTTCCTGCCTCTAGCGTGTCCAAACCCTTAACAATCTTATATGTTTCAATAAGATCCCTCTCATCCTTCTAAACTCTAGAGTGTACAAGCCCAGCTGAATGAATGAAAACTTTATTGTCATTCAGATATACACCTAGACACAGTGCACCTTGAACGAAGTTTTGTTGCATTTGACTCTCCAATCAGGTAAATAGTAAAAGTAAAAGTGCTAGGTGCGTCCATAAAAATGCCTCATGTGCATGGTTCTGTAAAATAAATATATATAAAAAAGTTTTTTTTTAAAAGTGTCGATATTTAAAAAGTTCTAGCCTCGGTTTTGTTCAGTAATCTTATGGCCTGGGGGATGAAACTGTTGCAGAACCTGGTTGTCCCGCTCTTCATGCTGCGGTACCTCCTCCCAGAGTTAAGCAGTATAAACAGTCCAAATTGTGGGTGTGTGGGGGCTCTGGTAATGCCTTTAGCTCTAATCAGACAGCGCTTGTACCCCATGTCCATGATTGAAGGAAGAGAAGCCCCAATGATTTTTTCCGCTGTCCTCACCACTCTCTGAAGGCACTTCCAGTCCGCAGCTGTACAGCTGCCGCACCACGTAGAGATGCAGCTGGTCATGACCGACTCAATTGTGCTTCTGTAGAAGGTGGCGAGGATGGGAGGATGGAGGTGTAAACTTCTCAACCTGCGGAGGAAGTACAACCGCTGCTGTGCCCGTTTTGCCAGAGATGTAATGTTTGTGGACCAGTTTAAGGTGTCCGTTATATGCACCCCCAGGAACTTGATCTTTTTCACCTGCTCCACTGTTGAATTGTTGATGCGAAGTGGAGTGTGACTGGGCTGAATTTTCCTTCTGAAATCGACGACAATCTCCTTGGTTTTGTTCACATTTAGGAGAAGGTTGTTCCTGCTGCACCAGCTCACGAGCTGTTCCACCTCCTCTCTATATGCCTGGTCGTCGTTATTGCGGATGAGGCCCACTACTGTTGTGTCATCCGCGTATTTGATGATATGGTTAGTAGTGGACCTGGCGACACAGTCATGTGTCATCAATGTGAAGAGCAGCGGACTCAGGACACAGCCCTGAGGGGATCCGGTGCTCAGTGTGATGACCGAGGAGGTGTTCTTCCCCACCCGCACAGACTGGGGTCTTTCAGAAAGGAAATCCAGGATCCAGTTGCATAGTATGGTATTGAAACCTAGGGGTGCCAGTTTGCTCACCAGATGCTGGGGGATTATCGTGTTAAATGCTGAGCTGAAATCAACAAACAGCATCCGCACGTGGGTGTTCCTCTCCTCCAGGTGTTGTAGGCTCAGGTGGACTACAGAGGAAATAGCATCCTCTGTGGAGCGGTTCGGGCGATAAGCAAACTGGAACGGGTCAAAACTGGAGGGGAGTTTAGAGACCATGTGCTGCTTAATAAGCCTCTCAAAGCACTTCATTATTATTGGTGTGAGTGCTACGGGGCGGTAATCATTCAGGCAGGTTATTGTAGACTTTTTGGGAACTGGTATGATGGTGGCTGTCTTGAAACATGATGGAACAATGGCCTGGTTCGGGGAGATGTTAAAAATGTCTGTCAGAACCAGAGCCAGCTGCTCCATTCTCTCAGCATATGACAGTCCCGCCATCCCAGGAATTAATCTACGCTGCACTCCCTCAATAGCAAGAATGTCCTTCCACAAATTATGGGACCAAAACTGCACACAATACTCCAGGTGTGGTCTCACTAGGGCCCTGTACAACTGCAGAAGGACCTCTTTGCTCCTATATTCGATTCCTCTTGTTATAAAGGCCCACATGCCATTCGCTTTCTTCACTGCCTGCTGTACCTGCATGCTTACTTTCATAGACTGATGAACAAGGACCCCCAGATCCCGTTGTACTTCCCCTTTTCCCAACTTGACGCCATTTAAATAGTAAGTCCAATCATAGATAGTCCGAGGGTCCCCGATGTGGTAGATAATAGTTCAGCGCTGCTCTCTGGTTGTGGTAGGATGGTTCAGTTGCCTGATAACAGCTGGGAAGAAACTGCCCCTGAATCTGGAGGTGTGCGTTTTCACACTTCTGTACCTTTTGCCCGATGGGAGAGGGGAGAAGAGGGAGTGGCCGGGGTCCTTGATTTATGCTGCTGGCCTTGCCGAGGATGGAGTCAATGGAAGGGAGGTTGGTTTGTGTGATGGTCTGGGCCACATCCACCGCAATCTTCCCCATCGAAGGGATTCACTCCTGGAGTAGTGAGGCCAAGAAGGGTTTCGACCCGAAAGGTCACCCGTTCCCTCTCTCCAGAGATGCTGCCTGTCCCGCTGAGTTACTCCAGCATTTCGTGTCTGTCTTTGATTAAAACCAGCGTCTGCAGTTCGTTTCTCTTCTTCTTCTTGCGAATGAAACATAAATAAACCAAAGGAATAGTTAGATCCCAAGCCGGGTGTTGAGCAGCCAGTTTGTTGTCTGTTGGCGTCAATGTCTGCCAGGCCCTGACACAGCTCCATTTGGTGGGTGGTAGAGCGGGCACCCAGAGATGACATGGTTGGCTGTCTGTTGTTCTGCTCCACATTCACAGGCTGGGCCCCATCTCCACATGCTGGCATTGAAACGCCCAACTCCAGTACCAAGTCTGTTGAGCTTCACCCATCCACGCTCCTCTGGGGAGCCCAGTCCCCGGACAGCTTTTATCTGGTGAAGAGATGTCGCTGTGTAATGGAGATGAGGTTGCCTTCCACTCCTGTGACCACTTGGTGGCTATCCAGTGTGTTTCTGTCCCAGTTGGCTGGATGGATGCTCGGAGTTGTTTTCCATGTGGAGCAAAGGGGTGACGGGACTTCAGTTGGGGTGGCCTCTGGTCTCTGCTGATAGCCCGATGGAGGAGGTGATCTGGGTTCATGGCACGACGAGATAGTGCCAGAGATGCTGCTTGCCTTCGGATCCCTGCAGGCGGAATGCGTGCAAGTATAGGGAGCTGCTCGACTGGAATAGGTTGAAAGCACCCAGTGATGGGTCGTAAGGTGCTGTTCAGGCTCGTGTCTACCAGGCTAGTATATCTCTGCTTCTACTCCATGCGGGTGTGCAGTACTCAGCTGGGGCATACACAAGAGCTAAGGCAGAGGTGCGAAGAGTTGATGGACCGGCTTCCCAACGTGCTCCTGCCAGGCGTCGGATGAGGCCGCTATGTGCCATGACCTAGTCGCGGAGACCAGCCAGGTGTTGACGAAATGTAAACCCCCCCGTCCCACTTAGGAGACCTAATCAGCAACCTCTGGTGACCTTGCCCGCCACCCTAAAAAAAATCATGGTCAAGGTGACCTGCAACCTCCTACCACCTCCCACGCGCATGTTGAAAACCTTACGGACTGAATCTGGACTAACAATGAGTTGGAGATGGGACAATCTCACTCTGTGACGGAAGGGAAAAGACGGGGATGAGTATGGGAAGACTCCCAAATCAGGATCAACTTCCATAGACAGAGAGAGAGAGAGAGGATGAACACAAGGAGCGGGACAGGGCAGCATCTCCGGAGAGAACGAATGGGTGGCGTTCATTCCGGGTCGAGTGGAGACCCTCGGACTACCTTCAATCAGAACGGACCACCCGTTTGCTAAGTTAGGCACAAGATGCTGGAGTAACTCAGCGGGCCAGGCAGCATCTCTGGAGAAAAGGAATAGGTGATGTTTCGGGCGGAGACCTTTCTTCAGACCCCGGGGGGGGGGACGAGAAACATAGACGGTGATGTAGAGAGATGTAGAAGAAATGAATGAAAGACATGCAAAGAAGCAACCCCCATCTAGGAAACGGTGGGGGTGGGGGTGGGTGGGGGGTGGTGGGAGGTGGGGTGTGGGGGTGTGGGGGGTGTGGGGGGGGGGGTGGTGGGAGGTGGGGTGTGGGGGTTGTGGTGTGTGGGGGGGGTGTGGGGGTGGTGGGGGGGGTGGGAGGATGGGGACAGACACTACTGCTGCCACTTAGTGAGGGAGGTTTCTACACTGTGTTTTATGCTTCATACGTTCGGAAGTGATAGGAGCAGAATGAGGCCATTCAGCCCATCAGGTCAACTCCCCCATTCAACCACAGCTGATCTATCTCTCCCTCCTCATTCTCCTGCCTTCGCCCCATGACCCTTGCCGCCGTGCTGTGCGATGATGGTTCACCACCGTTCCTGCTTCATGAACTGGGACAAGATTCCCTTCCCAGCTCCACCCCCTCAGGCCAACGGCTGGGTCTGGGAACAATTAAGTTCTGGGACAAGGAGGGAGGTGGTCAGTCCAATTCCAGCCAACACAGGATCCTTGGAGATATGAACAGTGTGGTGCTGGCTGGCTGGCCACACTTTGACACGGAGCACCGGCTGTTTACTGCACTCAACCAAGCAGCCAGCACAGTCTGTAGGGGCCTGTCCCACGTGGACGTCATTTCCGCCTCATTTACCTGTTATATGTAAATTAGGTCGATACATCGTGACGCGTGGGGTGCGCATGGTGAGGCGTGGAATCGTTTGCGGTGGCGCGTGGTATCGCGCGGCGCTCCAGGATTTAGTACAGGAACGAAATCCTCGCGCGCCACCTGCGTGATGTGTCCCGTACGCACGCTGACGCATTGGCGTCGTACGCTGGCGTCCCGATGTCTCACGTGTATCGCGCAGTGACACGTGGTAACGTCACCGTGCGTCAACGGCCTTACGTCCTTGCGTGAACGCCTGCTGCGCGCCACGGGGTATTCTAATGACGTCACGCGCACCAGACGGCTGTGCTGACGCGTGATGACGCGTGATTTGCGCGCGAAGTCGCGCATCACGACGCGTCGACCTATTTTACATATGGCGCGTAAATGAGGCGCAAATGATGGCCAAGTGGGACAGGCCCTTCAGCTTATAGTGAGAGGATTGGAGCAAGGAGCGAGGAGGTCCTACTGCAGTTGTACAGGGCCCTGGTGAGACAACACCTGGAGTATTGTGTGCAGTTTTGGTCTCCTAATTTGAGGAAGGACATTCTTGCTATCGAGGGAGTGCAGCGTAGGTTTACCAGGTTAATTCCCGGGATGGCGGGACTGATATATGATGAAAGAATGGGTCGACTGGGCTTGTACTCACTGGAATTTGGAAGGATGAGAGGGTATCTTATAGAGACATATAAAGTTCTTAAGGGATTGGACAGGCTAGATGGAAGAAAAATATTCCCTATGTTGGGGGAGTCCAGAAACAGGGGTCACACAGTTTAAGAATAAGGGGGAGGCCATTTAGGACTGAGATGAGGAAAAACTTTTTCACCCAGAGAGTTGTAAATCTGTGGAATTCTCTGCCACAGAAGACAGTGGAGGCCAATTCACTGGATGTTTTCAAGAGAGAGTTAGATTTAGCTCTTAGGGCTAATGGAATCAAGGGATATGGGGAGAAACGGGGTACCGATTCTGGATGATCAGCCATGACCATATTGAATGGCGGTGCTGGCTCGAAGGGCCAAATGGCCTACTCCTGCACCTACTTTCTATGTGTCTATGTTTCTATATTTCATCCCATCTCCAGTCGCAAGTCCTGCCATTCCCTCTCCCAACCTCTGGAAGCCTGCTCTGACATGGCCTTTTGTTTCCCACTCATGATAGGCACAAAATGCTGGAGTAACTCAGCGGGACTGGCAGCGTTTCCGGAGAGAAGGAATGGGTGAGGTTTTAGTTTCCTACTGGACCGAAGAAGGGTCTCGACCCGAAACGTCACCCATTCCTTCTCTCCAGAGATGCTGCCTGAGATGCTCCAGAGTTACTCCAGCACTTTGTGTCTTTCTTCAGTGGAAACAAACGCCTGCAATTCCTTCTGACACATTTTGTTAATTCAACTGTTGGGTGTTTACAATGGGCAACGTCATCTCACAGGTTTGTCTAGTTTTAGTTTAGGGTTACAGTGTGATAACAGGCCCTTCGGCCCACCTAGTCTGTGCCGACTATCACCCCGTATCCTAGGGCAAATTTGATGCAGCCAATTAACCTACAAACCTGTTCATCTTTGGAGTGCGGGAGGAAACCAGAGCATCCGGAGAAAACCCACGCAGGTCACGAGGAGAACGTACAAACTCCGTACAGACAGCACCCATAAGACACAAAATGCTGGAGTAACTCAGCGGGAGAGGCAGCATCTCTAGAGAGAAGGAATTTCCGACGTTTCGGGTCGAGACCCTTCTTCAGACCAAAGATCCTCTCGTGAAGCAAGATAGACCACTCCTGCTAAATGCAACGGGCTGACGTGTAGTACGCAACGGAGCGGAACGTGGGCCTTTTTTTCATCCATTTCAGTAACCCGACCCGACTCGCAGTGTAATCAACGTTGCGGGGGAACAGTTTGTGTTACTAAATTAAAATTCAGAAAATGAGGAGACGATTTTTACCAAAGAGCTTTTATTTTTACGAGGATGTTTCCGTAACCGGCTTCCGTCCCCGCACTAGTATCTTCGCTCCGCTACGGGATCTTTGGTGCGGAGACGGAAGCCGGTTACGGAAATGGGGCCAAAAATGACCCACGAATCTGCCCATGACCGTACTAGGTCTTTTTCGTCGAGTGATCTATCTTGCTCGCTGTAGGATCTTTGATTCAGACTGATGTCAGGGTGGGGGGGCGAGACTGAGAAAGATTGTAAGCGGAGACAGTAAGACTAGTGGGAGAACTGGGAAGGGGAGGGGATGGAGAGAGAGGGAAAGCAAGGGCTATCTGAAGTTAGAGAAGTCAATGTTCATACCACTGGGGTGTAAGCTACCTAAGCGATATATGAGGTGCTGTTCCTCCAATTTGCGCTGGGTTGTTCCCGGGTCTCTGGCGCTGTGAGGCAGCAACTCTACCGCTGCGCCTCTGTGGATAAAAACAGCAGCTTTTATTTATTTAGCATCTTTCACCTCGGAAAGCACCTCAGAGCCCTTCACTGAAGCATTATTTAGCACTGGTTTACATAAGCAGATTTTAAGTTCGGTGATTAAAACTACGAACAAAGAGGTTTGCAGGTTAATTTGCTTCGGGTAATATTATTATTGTCTCCAGGTGCTCCGGTTTCCTCCCCCACTCCAAAGATGTTCCCTTGTGTAGGTTATTTGGCCTCATTAAATTGTCCCTAGTGTGTGTAATAATAATAATAATGGATGGGATTTATATAGCACCTTTCTAATACTCAAGGCGCTTTACATCGCATTATTCATTCACTCCTCAGTCACACTCGGTGGTGGTAAGCTACTTCTGTAGCCACAGCTGCCCTGGGGCAGACTGACGGAAGCGTGGCTGCCAATCTGCGCCTACGGCCCCTCCGACCACCACCAATCACTCACACACATTCACACACAGGCAAAGGTGGGTGAAGTGTCTTGCCCAAGGACACAACGACAGTATGCACTCCAAGCGGGATTCGAACCGGCCACCTTCCGGTTGCCAGCCGAACACTTAGCCCATTGTGCCATCTGTCGCCACCTTTCTCCCTGTGACCGCGTGGGTTTCCTCCGGGTGCTCCGGTTTCCTCCCACATCCCAAAGACGTGCGGGCTTGTTCCTCTGTAAATTGCCCCCTAGTGTGTAGGGAGTGGATGGGAAAGTGGGATGACATAGAACTGGTGTGAGCGGGTGATCGATGATCGGTCTCGGTGGGCCGAAGACCCTGTTTCCACACTAAACTAAGATGGAGGACGTTTTGTATTGGGCTTGGTTTATTGTTGTCACGGGTACCAAGATACAGTGAAAACCGTTGTTTGCGTGCTATCCTGGCAAATTATACTCAAACCAGACACAAGTACAATAGACAATAGACAATAGACAATAGGTGCAGGAGTAGGCCATTCGGCCCTTCGAGCCAGCACCGCCATTCAATGTGATCATGGCTGATCATCCACAATCAGTACCCCGTTCCTGCCTTCTCCCCATATCCCCTGACTCCGCTATTTTTAAGAGCCCTATCTAGCTCTCTCTTGAAAGTATCCAGAGAACCGGCCTCCACCGCCCTCTGAGGCAGAGAATTCCACACTCACAACTCTCTGCGTGAAAAAGTTTTTCCTCATCTCCGTTCTAAATGGCTTACCCCTCATTCTTAAACTGTGGCCCCTGGTTCTCGACTCCCCCAACATTGGGAACATGTTTCCTGCCTCTAGTGTGTCCAAACCCTTAATAATCTTATATGTTTCAATGAGATCTCCTCTCAGCCTTCTGAACTCCAGAGTGTACAAGCCCAGCCGCTCCATTCTCTCAGCATATGACAGTCCCGCTAATCCCGGGAATTAACCTTGTAAACCTACGCTGCACTCCCTCAATAGCAAGAATGTCCTTCCTCAAGTTTGGAAACCAAAACTGCACACAATACTCCAGGTGTGGTCTCACTAGGGCCCTGTGCAACTGCAGGGTGTGCAAAAGGGGAAAGGAGTATACTGCAGGATATAGTATCACGGCTATAGCGAAAGTGCAGACAAAATAAAGTGCGAGGCTGCAGCAAGGTGGATTGGGAGATCACGAATAAGGTCATAAGGAATAGGAGTAGAATTAGGCCATTCGGCCCATCAATGGCTGATCTATCTCTCCTAACCCCATTCTCCTGCCTTCTCCCCATAACCTCTGACACCCGTACTAATCAAGAATCTATCTATCTCTGCCTTAAAAATATCCACTGACCTGGCCTCCTCTGTGGCAAAGAATTCCACAGATTCACCAGCTGAAGAATTCATCCACATATTTCACTTGGGCAGCTTATACCCCAGCGGTATGAACATTGATTTCTCTAACTACAAGTAACCCTTGCATCCCCCCTCTCTCCATCCCTCCCCCACCCTAGTCATTGTAATAGTTTCACTGTCACCCTGTCTGTTTCATTGTCTGCAACTCGTTTCCACCTAGCCCACAGTACCATCGTTACTTTGTTTGAATGTCTTTCATTTATTTGTTCTATATCTCACTACATCACCGTCTATGTCTCTCGTTTCCCATCCCCCCCCAACCCTCAGTCTGAAGAAGGGTCTCGACCCGAATCGTCACCTGTCCCTTCTCTCCAGAGACGCTGCCTGATTCGCTGAGTTACTCCAGCATTTTATGCCTTTCTTAGCATAAGGGAGGTCCATTCTGATTAAAGGTAGTGCGAGGGTCTCCAATGAGGTACAATCGAGCCGTCCACAGATTACAGATACAGGATAAAGGGAATAGCATTCAGTACAAGACAAAGTCCAGTGAAGTTCAAGTTCAAGTTCAAGTGAGTTTATTGTCATGTGTCCCTGTATAGGACAATTAAATTCTTGCTTTGCTTAAGCACACAGAAAATAGTAGGCATTTACTACAAAACAGATAAATGTGTCCATATACCATGATATAAATATATACACACATGAATAAATAAACTGGTAAAGTGCAAATAACAGATAATGGTTGTTAATAATCAGAGTTTTGTCCGAGCCAGGTTTAATAGCCTGATGGCTGTGGGGAAGTAGCTATTCCTGAACCTGGTTGTTGCAGTCTTCAGGCTCCTGTACCTTCTACCTGAAGGTAGCAGGGAGATGAGTGTGTGGCCAGGATGGTGTGGGTCTTTGATGATACTGCCAGCCTTTTTGAGGCAGCGACTGCGATAAATCCCCTCGATGGAAGGAAGGTCAGAGCCGATGATGGACTGGGCAGTGTTTACTACTTTTTGTAGTCTTTTCCTCTCCAGGGCGCTCAAGTTGCCGAACCAAGCCACGATGCAACCGGTCAGTATGCTCTCGACTGTGCACCTGTAGAAGTTAGAGAGAGTCTTCCTTGACAAACCGACTCTCCATAATCTTCTCAGGAAGTAGAGGCGCTGATGAGCTTTTTTGATAATTGCGTTAGTGTTCTCGGACCAGGAAAGATCTTCAGAGATGTGCACGCCCAGGAATTTGAAGTTCTTGACCCTTTCAACCATCGACCCGTTGATATAAATGGGGCTGTGGGTCCCCCTCCTACTCCTTCCAAAGCCCACAATCCGAAGTCCGATTAAAGATAGTTCTAGGGTCTCTATTGAGATAGATGGTAGCTCAGGACCGCTCTCTAGTTCGTGAAGGATGGTTAGTTGCCTGATAACAGCAGGGAAGAAGCTCTTTCTGAATTGGGAGCGTGATATCAAGCGTGTATATTTTCTACGCTAACTGTAATGGATATAGGAGAAGAGAGAAAGATTTAATAGGAATGTGTATGAAGGAACTGCAGATGCTGGTTTAAACCGAAGATCAATCTGAAGAAGGGTCTCGAACCGAAACGTCACCCATTCCTTCTCTCCAGAGATGATGCCTGTCCCTCTGAGTTACTCCGGCTTTTTGTGTCTACCTTCGATTTTAACCAGCATCTGCAGTTCTTTCTTTTTTTTAATTTTATTTTTATTAGAAGTACAGTAAATTACAATAATACACATCAGATATATCTTATTACATTTGTTGTACCACTTCGTTTTTCGAGCTTTAAAAAAGATAGAAATAAAAGAAGTAAGGAAAGAGAGCAAGAATCGTGAAGGTGCAGGAAAGTGTTGGGAAAAGAAAGCCCGTTAGGGAGGAAGTTAGAGAAGGAAGTAAAGAAAGGAAATTAGACCCTAGAAAGAAAAGAAAAAAAAGGAAAAACAATCGCTCTATTGTAACACAAAACTCTGCAAAAAAGGATATACCAACCACATTTTTTTTTTTTTTTTAAATTTATTTTATACCCCCCGTTACCAGATCCTGATACCATTTATATTTTAAATTACTATTGCACCTTATACTTGTAATAGTTCCATAAATGCAGACCACGTATTTTGGAAGTGGTCTGCTTTGCCTGCTAGGAGGAGTCTCATCTCTTCCAAGTGTAGTGTTTCGAACATGTTTGAAATCCACATTTTTATTGTTGGTATTGGAACATTTTTCCAAAATTTGAGTATAAGCTTTTTTCCCATTATTAGCCCATAATTAATGCAGTTCTTTCTTACACACGCTATGTCCACAACTCTCTCTGTTAATCCTTGTGGTCTTGGGCAGAACTGCTGCCAAACCAAGCTGTGACGCATCTCTATGGCACATCCGCAGAAATGAATAGGAGACATGCCGGATATCCTTATTCTTCTGAGGAGGTAGGGTTTTACCATACTTTCCTGACCATAGTGTTATTGTGACTGCTCTGGGCCACATTATTGGTGAGGGAAGGATTTGCAGACAAGAGTTAAAATCTTAAAATTACAGGTTTGTATAAAGAAGGTTTAAACTTAGAAACATGGAAAATAGGTGCAGGAGTAGGCCATTCATCCCTTCGAGCCTGCTGGTCATGGCTGATCATTCACAATTAGGACCCCGTTCCTGCTTTTTCCCCATATCCCAAGTGCTAAATCTAACTCTTTCTTGAAAACATCCAGTGAATTGGCCTCCACTGCCTTCTGTGGCAGAGAATTCCACAGATTCACAACTCTCCGGGTGAAAAGGTTTTTCCTCATCTCAGTCCTAAATGGCCTACCCCTTATTCTTAAACTGTGACCCCTTTGGTTCTGGACTCCCCCAACATAGGGAACATTTTTTCTGCATCTAGCCTGTCCAATCCCTTAAGGATTTTATATGTTCCCATAAGATCCCCTCTCATCCTAAATTCCAGTGAATACAAGCCCAGTCGACCCATTCTCTCATCATATGTCAGTCCTGCCATCCCGGGAATTAACCTGATGAACCTACGCTGCACTCCCTCAATAGCTTTCTCCATCTTCAAATAACCCTTTCATCCCCTCTCTCCCCTACCCTCTCGATCCGAAATGTCACCCATACCTTCTCTCCAGAGATGCTGCCAACTTAGATCGACCCACTGAGTTACTCCAGCATTTTGTGTCTATCCGGTTTAAACCAGCATCTGCAGTTCCTTCCTACACATTCAGTTCAGTTTAGTTTTAGTTTAGAGATACAGCGCGGAAACAGGCCCTTCGGCCCACTGAGTCCACCCTGACTAGCGAGCCCCGTACACTGACACTATCCTCCACGCACCAGGGACAATTTACAATTTTTACCGAAGCCAATTAAGCTACAAACCTGTACGTTTTGGGAGTGTGGGAGGAAACCGGAGCTCCCGGAGAAAACCCACGCAGGTCACGGGGAGAACGTACAAACTCCGTACAGACAGCACCCTTGGTCAGGATCGAACCCGGGTCTCTGGCGCTGTGAGGCAGCAGCTCTACCCGCTGTGCCACCGTTCCGCCCCATATGAGATGAATGTTGAGGTTGTCTCAGCGTAGATTGGGAGGTTATCACAATGGGAACAGGCCCTTCAGCCCACCGGGTCCATGCTGACCAGTGATCCTAGCCACGAAGGGGCTATTTACATGCTAAGTAAGCAACTCTACCGCTGCGCCACCGTGCCATCTTTGTACCCTCCCCAAAGGCTCCACCTTCAGGTATTTGGTAGTGGATGAAGCCCAAGACGACAGAATCTGCAACATTATCGAGCAGGATTGAAGCCATTTTTGAGACAACATCCCATCTCAGTGTGAAGAAGGGTCTCGACCCTGAAACATCACCCATTCAATAGACAATAGACAATAGGTGCAGGAGTAGGCCATTCGGCCCTTCGAGCCATTCAATGTGATCATGGCTGATCATCCCCAATCAGTACCCCGTTCCTGCCTGTTCCCCATATCCCCCGACTCTGCTATCTTTAACAGCCCTATCTAGCTCTCCCATTCCTTCTCTCCAGAGATGCTGCCTGTCCCGCTGAGTTACTCCAGCATTTTGTGTCTGTCCCACCTCAGTCAAACAGATTTGTTTACCCAAAGAGCTGGAGCCACTGCACAAATATTGAATTTACCCCTGAGGGAGGCTGGTGTTTGGGCCTTGTGGTATCGCCCACACTAACCCAGCCAAGTGTGAGAAGCAGTGACCAAAGGCCCTGTCCACCTGTTCAATTAAAAACACATAGACATTCAGAGCCAAGCTGGTGAAAGACATGCAGAACTGCCAGGCAATACTAGCCCCATCCCCACAGATAGCTTAACTTTAGTTTAGAGATACAGCGCGGAAACAGGCCTTTCGGCCCACCGAGCCCATACTGACCAAGAATGATCCCAGGAATGACTACCTCCGGAGAAGGGATTTAACCAAGGGGGATAGGATGGAGTCAAGGTATGTGGAAATGAGTTCGGTAGGGCATGAACAGGGTGAAGAAGGGTTTTGGCCCGAAACGTTGCCTATCTCCTTTGCTCCATAGATGCTGCTGCACCCGCTGAGTTTCTCCAGCATTTTTGTGTACCCAGGAATGACTACGTTTACCTATGTTGAGCGTTTGACGGCACTGGGCCTATACTCGCTGGAATTTAGAAGGATGAGGGGAAGGGGGTGGAGACCTCAAAGAAACGTACAGAATACTGAAAGGCCTGGATAGAGTGGACGTGGAGAGGATGTTTCCACTTGTGGGAGAGTCTAGGACCAGAGGGCACAGCCTCAGAATTAATGGACGTTCCTTTAGGAAGGAGATGAGGTGGAGTTTCTTTAGGTGAATCTGTGGAGCTCATTGCCACTGTGAAGGCCAATGAGTTCCACATGCCTTCTGAATCTGTGGAACCACGCTGGTTCCTCGTTTGTTCGCAAAACAAAGCTTTTCACTGTGACATGCCACGGGCAATCATAAAGTACCCCACAATCAATCAATGAATTGATCAGTGGAGCAGGGGGCTGAGCACACAGCCTTGCGATACTCCCGTACTGAAGGGGGAGGCCATTTAAGACTGAGGTGAGAGAAAAAAACATTTCCACCCAGAGTTGTTGTGAACTTGTGGAATTCCCTGCCACAGAGGGCAGTGGAGGACAAATCACTGGATGGATTTAAGAGAGAGTTCGATAGAGCTCTAGGGACTAGTGGAATCAAGGGATATGGGGAGAAGGCAGGCACGGGTTATTGATTGGGGACGATCAATGGCGGTGCTGGCTCGAAGGGCTGAATGGCCTCCTCCTGCACCTATTTTTCTATGTTTCTATGATGGTTGTCGAGGAGGAAGTGTTGCCGCTAATTCATACTGATTGTGATCCGTTTAGTTTAGTTTAGAGATACAGGCCCTTTGTTACTCCGAGTCCGCACCAACCAGTGACCCCCACCCGCCAACACTGCCTTGCACACACTAGGGGCAGTTTTACATTGATACAGTTATACCCAGCCAATCGACCGACAAACCCGCACGTCTTTTTGGCGTGTGGCAGGAAACCGAAGATCTCGGAGAAAACACACGCGGGTCACGGGGAGAACGTACAGACAAGCGCCCGGCGTCGGGATGGAACCCGGGTCTCTGGCGCTGTGAGGCAGCAACTCTACCGCTCCGCCACCGTGCCGCGCTTGTTGAGGAAGTGGGGGATCCAGTTACAGAGGGATGCGCAGAGACCCAGTTCCGTGAGCTCGGTGGCCAGTTTGGACGGGATGGTCGTTTGGTTCAACGCTAGGGCGCTCACGGTGGCGCAGCGGTAGAGTCGCTGCCTTACGGCGCTTGCAGCGCCAGAGACCAGGGTTCGATCCTGACCACGGGTGCTGTCTGTACGGAGTTTGCACGTTCTCCCCGTGACCTGCGTGGGTTTTCCCCGCGATCTAGAGAGAGAGCTAGATAGGGCTTTTGAAGATAGTGGAGTCAGGGGATACGGGGAGAAGGCAGGAATGGGGTACTGTTTGGGGATGATCAGCCATGATCATATTGAATGGCGGTGCTGGCTCGAAGGGCCGAATGGCCTACACCTGCACCTATTGTCTATTGTCTAGTCTATTGTCTATTGGCTATATTTAAGAGGGAGTTGGATGTGGCCCTTGTGGCTAAAGGGATCAGGGGGTATGGAGAGAAGGCAGGTACAGGATACTGAGTTGGATGATCAGCCATGATCATATTGAATGGCGGTGCAGGCTTGAAGGGCCGAATGGCCTACTCCTGCACCTAGTTTCTATGTTTCTATGTTTCTATTGTCTATCTCCGGTTTCCTCCCACACTCCAAAGACGTACAGGTTTGCAGGTTAATTGGCTTGGAATAAGTGTAAATTGGTCCTATTGTGTGTAGGATAGTGTTAGTGTGCGGGGCTCGCTGGTCGGCGCTAACATGGTGGGGCCGAAGGGCCTGTTTACCGCGCTGTATCTCTAAACTAAACTAAACTAAACTAAACAGTAGCTCATGTTGTCGTGGTTGGCTGAGTGTTCAGGAGTCGGGTTCGCAGAGACACCTAGATGGAGTTCCATGTGGAACTGGCTGTTCCCCACAGACAGAGTTTTTGATCGCATCATCATCTGTAATCACCATTTATTTATTTTAGCTTAGTTTAGAGATATAGTGTGGAAACAGGCCCTTCGGCCCACCGAGTCCGTGCTGGCCAGCGATCCCCCCGCACTAAGGAGTAAGCCATTTAGAACGGAGACGAGGAAACACTTTTTCTCACAGAGAGTGGTGAGTGTGTGGAATTCTCTGCCTCAGAGGGCGGTGGAGGCCGGTTCTCTGGATGCTTTCAAGAGAGAGCTAGATGGGGCTCTTGAAGATAGCGGAGTCAGGGGATATGGGGAGAAGGCAGGAACGGGGTACTGATTGGGGATGATCAGCCATGATCACATTGAATGGCGGTGCTGGCTCGAAGGGCCGAATGGCCTACTCCTGCACCTATTGTCTATTGTCTACCCTACGCACGTGGGACAATTTGCCACCGTGCCGACCCTCAATTAAAATCCAACGTTCTTTGTTCATCAAATTTAAATGCCTGGGAATAACACCAATTGATCTCAGAGTTGCTAAATTCCTAAGAGTTTCACAACCAGTGGATGAGTAGCCTGGTTTAAGTCTGAATTAGGTCTGATTTAAAGGTCCCGACCTGAAATCTTTAGCTAAGATAATTATTGTCTCATGACACAAAATGCAGTGGCAAGCGTTTGTTTGCATGCTATCCAGTCAAAGAAAAGAGACTACGCATGATTACAATCGAGCCGTCTACAGTGAACTGATAAAGGATAAAGAGTCCAGCTTAAAATGCAAGATAAACTCCAAGTAAAGATATGTTCAAAGGTCTCCAATGCTGTAGATGGGAGGTCAGCGCCACACTCTAGCTGATGAAAGGATGGTTCAGAAAGCGAATGGTATGTTAGCATTCATAGCAAAAGGATTTGATATAGGAGCAGGGAGGTTCTACTGCAGTTGTACAGGGTCTTGGTGAGACCACACCTGGAGTATTGCGTACAGTTTTGGTCTTCTAATCTGAGGGAGTGCAGAGAAGGTTCACCAGACTGATTCCTGGGATGTCAAGACTTTCATATGAAGAAAGACTGGATAGACTCGGCTTGTACTCGCTAGAATTTAGAAGATTGAGGGGGGATCTTATAGAAACTTACAAAATTCTTAAGGGGTTGGACAGGCTAGATGCAGGAAGATTGTTCCCGATGTTGGGGAAGTCCAGAACAAGGGGTCACAGTTTAAGGATAAGGGGGAAATATTTTAGGACTGAGATGAGGAAAACATTTTTCACACAGAGAGTGGTGAATCTGTGGAATTCTCTGCCACAGAAGGTAGTTGAGGCCAGTTGATTGGCTATATTTAAGAGGGAGTTAGATGTGGCCCTTGTGGCTAAAGGGATCAGGGGGTATGGAGAGAAGGCAGGGATGGGATACTGAGTTGGATGATCAGCCATGATCATATTGAATGGCGGTGCAGGCTCGAAGGGCCGAATGGCCTACTCCTGCACCTATTTTCTATGTTTCTATGTTTCTATGTAACACGCCATTCGCTGCCTGCTGTACCTGCATGCTTACTTTCATAGACTGATGTACAAGGACCCCATACAGACAGCACCCAAGGTCAGGATGGAACTGGTGTCTCTGGCGCTGTGAGGCAGCAACTCTACCGCTGCTCCATCGTGCCACCTTTTTTCCCCACCCAAGGCTAAAAAACAGTTCCGCTTGTTTACGAGGTCTTGTATAAACCTCTCCAAGGTCTTCCTTCCATCTCCGACGCTCCAGAGACAATAATCCAAGTTTGCCCAATGTCTCCTTCTAGCCAATAGCCTGTAATCTGGGCAGCGTCTGGTAAACCTCTTCTGCATCTCTTCTCCAAAATCACCACATCCTTCCTGTAACGGGACGGCCAGAACTGTGCACAATACTCCAAATGCGGCCTGACCAAAGCCTCATAATTGCATCGGAAGGAACTGCAGATGCCGGTTTAAACCGAAGATAGACACAAAAAGCTGGAGTAGCTCAGCGGGACAGGCAGCATCTCTGGAGGGAAGGAATGGGTGACGTTTCGGGTCGAGACCCTTCTTCAGTCTGAAGGGTATAAACTGTGGTGTAAAGGGTGGTGAATCTGTGGAAGATCTTTGCCACAGAAGGTTGTGGAGGCCAAGTCAGTGGATATTTTTAAGGCAGAGATAGATAGATTCTTGATTATTACGGGTGTCAGGGGTTATGGGGAGAAGGCAGGAGAATGGGGTTGAGAGGGAGAGATAGATCAGCCATGATTGAATGGTGCAGTAGTCTTGATGGGCCGAATGGCCTAATTCTGCTCCTATGACATGAACTTATGAACCTCAGTAAATGTGGCAATTAACTAAACTAAACTAAACTAAACTAAACTAAACTAAACTAAACTAAACTAAACTAAACTAAACTAAACTAATCTAAACTAATCTAAACTAAACTAAACTAAACTAAACTAAACTAAACTAAACTAAACTAAACTAAACTAATCTAAACTAAACTAAACTAAACTAAACTAAACTAAACTAATCTAAACTAAACTAAACTAAACTAAACTAAACTAAACTAAACTAAACTAAACTTATCTAAACTAAACTAAACTAAACTAAACTTAACTAAACTAAACTAATCTAAACTAAACTAAACTAAACTAAACTAATCTAAACTAAACTTAACTAAACTAAACTAAACTAAACTAAACTAAACTAAACTTAACTAAACTTAACTAAACTAAACTAATCTAAACTAAACTAAACTAAACTTAACTAAACCAAACGAATCTAAACTAATCTAAACTAAACTAAATCCTCAGATTCAGATTCAGATTCAGATTCAACTTTAATTGTCATTGTTAGTTGTACAGTACAGAGACAACAAAATGCAGTGAACTGTGAAACTGAACTAAACTAATCTAAACTAAACTAATCTAAACTAAACTAAACTAAACTAAACTAAACACAAAATGCTGGAGTAACCCAGCAGATCCCTTCTCTCGACCCGAAACGTCACCCGTTCCTTCTCTCCAGAGACGCTGCCTGTCCCGCTGAGTTACTCCAGCAGTTTGCGTCTATCTTCAGTTTAAACCAGCATCTGCAGTTCCTTCTTGCACATAAAGCCTAATTAGAGATGATCGGAAGACTAACTTTGCCTGACAGAAGCCCACGAGATGAAGATCGCTATCTGCGGAATAGATGACCCATCCAACAAACAGCCCAGACCCTACACTCTTATCTTCATTGTTCATTCGCTTGATTGATGAGATGTTGGGAAGCTGCCTCTGATGTCTGGGGCAGGATTACTCTCTCTCTCTCCCGCTCTCTCTCAGTCCCACAGATGTTATTCATTTCATCCAGGCTGGCACGCTCCCCAGTTTAACAAACATTACTTCAAATTTCCAGGCAGCGTTTCCACCGTTGAACCTTCTTCTCTGTCCTGCTCCTTATTTACCTCATCTCCCAGTCCTGCTGTCTCTCACGGAAACATAGAAAAATAGAATAATAGGTACAGGAGTAGGCCATTCGGCCCTTTGAGCCAGCACCACCATTCAATATGATCATGGCTGATCATCCAAAATCAGTTATTGGAGTAGAATTAGGCCATTCGGCCCATCAAGTCTACTCTGGCATTCAACCATGGCTGATCTCAGCCTCCTAATCCCATTTTCCTGCCATCTCCCCTTTCATTCATCCCGTCTCTGCTTTCATTAACTGCTGGTGTGGAAACTGCCTGTTGTTTCAGTTTCAATGTAGTTTATTGTCACGTGTACTGAGGTACAGTGAAAAGCTTTTGTTGCGTGCTATCCAGTCAGCGGAAAGACAATACATGATTACAATCGCGCCATTCACAGTGTACAGATACAAGGGAATAACGTTTAGTGCCAAGTAAAGCCAGCAAAGTCCGATCAAGGATAGTCCGAGGGTCACCAAAGAGGTAGATAGTGGTTCAGCGCTGCTCTCTGGTTGTGGTAGGGTGGTTCAGTTGCCTGATAACAGCTGGGAAGAAACTGTCTCTGAATCTGGAGGTGTACGTTTTCACACTTCTGTACGTTTTGCTTTTAGCATGCTGTTATGGGAGTGAGGAGATTGCAGCAGTGCTGGGCTGACTCACTGGGGCCGGGGCTCTGTGTTAGCACAGGTGTAGCTCAGCCAGGCTCTGTGGGTTAGCATGGACCCAGGCTGCCAGATCATCATCCTGGTGACTCAGCCTGAAAACAAGGTAGAGCCAAGACCAATGTGGAGAGTGTGTCACCTTGTGGGGGCTGCCTCTGTCAGTCATGTCCAGGCTCACACACACTTACACACACACACACGCACGCACACGCACGCACGCACGCACACGCACACACACACGCACGCACGCACACACACGCACGCACGCACACACACGCACACACGCACACACACACACACACGCACGCACACACACGTACACACACACACACACGCACGCACACACGCACGCACGCACACGCACACACACACACACGCATACACACACACACTCACACACACACACCCACACACACACACATACACACACAGACACACACACACATATACATGTGCACACACACACACACGCACGCACACACACACACACGCACGCACACACGCACACACACACACACACACTTACACATGTGCACACACACGCACACACATGCACGCGCACACACACACACGCACACACACACACACACACGCACGCACGCACGCAGGCACACACACACACACATATTTACACGCACACACGCACGCACCCACACACGCACGCACACACACACACGCACACACACACACACACGCACGCACGCAGGCACACACACACATGCACACACATGCACTCACGCACACACACACACACACACACAGGTACACACACACACACATACACACACACATACATACAACACGCACACACACAGGTACATACATACACATACAGGTACACACACACACACACACACACGTACATACACACACACACACACACATACACACACACATACATACACACACACACACACACACACGCACGCACGCACACACACACAGGTACACACACACACACACACACACACACACACATATATATACACACACACACACACACGTACACACACACACACACACACACACGTACACACACACACACGTACACACACACACACACACACACACACACACACACACACACACACACACACACACACACACTGCTTCTGTGATTTGAACACCCATCCTTGTACAGTGTTTCCCCTCACTAGGACCTGCTGCCCAATTGCCCCTAAAGCCCTCAGGTGCGACGTGCAGGAAGGAACTGCAGATGCTGGCTTAAACCGAAGATAGACACAAAAAGCTGGAGTAACTCAGTGGGACGGGAAGCATCTCTGGAGAGAAGGAAGAAGTCTGCAGAGGCCAAGTCAATGGATATTTTTATGGCAGAGATGGGACACGTTGGCCAGTGTGGGCAAGTTGGGCCGAAGGGCCTGTTTCCACACTGTATCACTCTAGGACTATGACTCTAGATAGATAGATTGTTGATCAGGGAATATGGGGAGAAGGCAAGAACAGGGTACTGATTGGGGATGATCAGCCATGATCACATTGAATGGCGGTGCTGGCTCGAAGGGCTGAATGGCCTACTCCTGCACCTATTGTCTATTGTCTATTGTCTATCAGTGTAGCTGTCAGGAGGTTAAGGGGAGAAGGCAGGAGAATTGGGGGTTGGGAGGGAGTGACAGAACAGCCATGATTGAATGGCAGAGTGGAGCTGATGGGCCGAATGGCCTGTTTCTGCTCCTACAACCGATGACTTTGTGAAACGTCACCTGGTCCTTCTCTCCAGAGATGCTGCCCGTCCCGCTGAGTTACTCCAGCGGTTTGTGTCGACCCTCAAATGCGATGTCCTCTCATGGGCCCTGTCTGAGGCCTTCTCCTTCTCCTTGCGTTTGAGGCAGCAGAGGTCATGTAACTCCCTCCATGCTCTGTATCCGGTTCAATGTGCTGTGGTCGAGGACCATGAGGTCTACCCCTCCACCAAGGTCGTGCTGCGGTGTCTGCTGGTCTGCTCCACGCACGCAGGCTGCCGATGAACGCAGCCCCCAGCGATGCATGTTGGCGTTGAACCAGCCGACCCCTGTAGGGGGCCGGTTCAGGGCGACCCACTCTTTGCGGGGCTAGTCTGAGCCGGGTGGGGCTGTGATATTCGGTGCAACAGTGAATTGAGGAGGTCGCCAAGTCTGTTCCCAGCTGGTTCTCCATGCTCCTAGTGTGTTGAGACAATAGACAATAGGCAATAGGTGCAGGAGTAGGCCATTCGGCCCTTCGAGCCAGCACCGTGATCATGACTGATCATCCCCAATCAGTACCCCGTTCCTGCCTTCCCTCCCATATCCCCTGACTCCGCTATCTTTAAGAGCCCTATAGAAACATAGAAATTAGGTGCAGGAGTAGGCCATTCGGCCCTTCGAGCCTGCACCGCCACTCAATATGATCATGGCTGATCATCCAACTCAGTATCCTGTACCTGCCTTCTCTCCATACCCCCTGATCCCTTTAGCCACAAGGGATTTCTATCTAGCTATCTAGCTCTCTCTTGAAAGCATCCAGAGAACCTGCCTCCACCGCCCTCTGAGGCAGAGAATTCCACAGACTCACAACTCTCTGTGAGAAAAAGTGTTTCCTCGTCTCCGTTCTAAATGGCTTACCCCTTATTCTTAAACTGTGTGGCCCCTGGTTCTGGACTCCCCCAACATCGGGAACATGTTTCCTGCCTCTAGCGTGTCCAAGCCCTTAACAATCTTATATGTTTCAATAAAATTCCCTCTCATCCTTCTAGACCAGAGTGTACAAGCCCAGCTGCTCCATTCTCTCAGCATATGACAGTCCCGCCATCCCGGGAACATGTTTCCTGCCTCTAGCGTGTCCATACCCTTAACAATCTTATATGTTTCAATAAGATGCCCTCTCATCCTTCTAAACTCCAGTGTATACAAGTTTTAATGAGATACCCTCTCATCCTTCTAAACTCCAGAGTGTACAAGCCCAGCCGCTCCATTCTCTCAGCATATGACAGTCCCGCCATCCCGGGAATTAACCTTGTAAACCTACGCTGCACTCCCTCAATAGCAAGAATGTCCTTCCTCAAATTAGGGGACCAAAACTGCACACAATACTCCAGGTGTGGTCTCACTAGGGCTCTGTACAACTGCAGAAGGACCTCTTTGCTCCTATACTCGACTGCTCTTGTTATGAAGGCCAACATGCCATTCGCTTTCTTCACTGCCTGCTGTACCTGAGAGGGTTTGGAGGCCATGTTCCTGACACTGCAGGAATATACATCGGCCTTTCTCTGCCAGCCACAGATACAATATCCTTTGATGATTATTGACTCTGCTTTTCCCGATATTTTCCTGAGCTGTCATTAGTGAGTCATGGTGTGGGAGGATTCCGCTCACATCACCGGGCCAGTTGTGGTCAAAACTTCCTCTAAAAATACCTGCTGCTTCTTTCCCTGGCTCCGGATCTAATCCCATCTTATTTCAAGTCGGTGGATGACAGATTGGTTTTTTTCACCGACGCTCCCCCTAGTTTCCTGCTCGACATTCCTTCAAGACAGGCGCTAAAACCGCTGGAGAAACTCAGCGGGACAGGCGGCGTCTCTGGAGAAGGAGGACGGGTCGGGACCCTTCTTCAGACTCGAGATCTTTGCACGTCTTTGGGTCGTGTGGGAGCGAAACCGGAGCACCCGGGGAGAACGGGCGGCCACGGTGGCACAGCGGTAGAGTCGCTGCCTTACAGCGCTAACAGCGCCAGAGACCCGTGTTCGATCCCGACTACGGGTGCTGTCTGTGCGGAGTTTGCACGTTCTCCCCCGTGACCTTTGTGGGTTTTCTCCGAGATCTTCGGTTTCCTCCCACACACTCTAAAGACGTGCAGGTTTGTTGGTTAATTGGCCTGGTATAAATGTGAAATTATCCCTAGTGTGTGTAGGATAGTGTTAGTGTGCGGGGATCGCTGGTCGGCACGGACTCGGTGGGCCAAAGGGCCTGTTGCGCGCTGTATAGGATAAGAGGGAAGTCTTTTAGGACCGAGATGAGAAAATCATTTTTTACACAGAGAGTGGTGAATCTGTGGAATTCTCTGCCACAGAAGGTAGTTGAGGCCACAGTTCATTGGCTATATTTAAGAGGGAGTTAGATGTGGCTAAAGGGATCAGGGGGTATGGAGAGAAGGCAGGGATGGGATACTGAGTTGGATGATCAGCCATGATCATATTGAATGGCGGTGCAGGCTCGAAGGGCCGAATGGCCTACTCCTGCACCTATTGTCTATGTTTCTATGTTTCTATGTATCTCAAAACTAAACTAAACTAAACTAAAAACCCACGCGGTCACGGGGAGAACGTGCAAACTCCACACAGACAGCACCCGTAGTCAGGATCGAACCGGGGTCTCTGGCGCTGTGAGGCAGCAACTCTACCACTGCGCTTCGATGAGTAGATGTTGGGGAAGTAGATACGGTGATGTTTTGGGTAGGGACCCTTCTTCAGATCGGTCAGACTGCCGGCCCCAAACATCCCCCCATCGTTTCTCTCCACAGATGCTGCCTGACCCGCTGAGTTCCTCCAGCACTTTGAGTCCATCTTCGGGTGGAAACCGCCACCTGCACTTCCTTTCTGTACAAGTTTTGAGCTGAGCCATCGGTATGGAGGCGAGCGGAAAAATAACCCTGCAGATGCTGAAAGTCCGAAATAAAACAAAAAACACACAATGTGTAAATACTCAGCAGGTCAGGCAGCATCTGTGGAGAGTGAAAAAGAGGGACTGATTTGGGTGAAATGGGCAGGATCAAATACAAATCTGATGGGCTACATTTTCACACAGCTGGTGGGTCTATGGAACGAGCTGCCAGAGGAGGTAGTTCAGTTCTGTTTAGATCAGTCTAGTTTATTGACACGTGTACCGAGGTACAGTGAAAAGCTTCTGCAGCGTGCTAACCAGTCAGCAGAAAGACAATACATGATTACAATCGAGCCGTCTACAGTGTACAGATACATGATAAGGGAATAGACACTAGACAATAGGTGCAGGAGTAGGCCATTCGGCCCTTCGAGCCAGCACCGTGATCATGGCTGATCATCCCCAATCAGTACCCCGTTCCTGCCTTCTCCCCATATCCCCTGACTCCGCTATCTTTAAGAGCCCTATCTAGCTCTCTCTTGAAAGTATCCAGAGAACCGGCCTCCACCGCCCTCTGAGGCAGAGAATTCCACAGACTCACCACTCTCTGTGTGACAAAGTGTTTCCTCATCTCTGTTCTAAATAGCTTACCTCTTATTCTTAAACTGTGGCCCCTGGTTCTGGACTCCCCCAACATCGGGAACATGTTTCCTGCCTCTAGCGTGTCCAAACCCTTAACAATCTTATATGTTTCAATAAGATACCCTCTCATCCTTCTAAACTCCAGAGTGTACAAGCCCAGCCGCTCCATTCTCTCAGCATATGACAGTCCCGCCATCCCGGGAATGTACCTTGTAAACCTACGCTGCACTCCCTCAATAGCAAGAATGTCCTTCCTCAAATTAGGGGACCAAAACTGCACACAATACTCCAGGTGTGGTCTCACTAGGGCCCTGTACAACTGCAGAAGGACCTCTTTGCTCCTATACTCGACTCCTCTTGTTATGAAGGCCAACATGTCATTCGCTTTCTTCACTGCCTGCTGTACCTGCATGCTTACTTTCATTGACTGATGAACAAGGACCCCCAGATCCCGTTGTACTTCCCCTTTTCCCAACTTGACACGATTTAGATAGTAATATGCCTTCCTGTTTTTGCTACCAAAGTGCATAACCTCACATTTATCTACATTAAACTGCATCTGCCATGCATCTTCCCACTCACCCAACCTGTCCAAGTCACCCTGCATTCTCCTCACAGTTCACACTGCCACCCAGCTTTGTGTCATCTGCAAATTTGCTACTGTTACTTTGAATCCCTTCATCGATGTATATTGTAAATAGCTGCGGTCCCAGCACCGAGCCTTGCGGTACCCCACTAGTCACTGCCTGCCATTCTGAAAGGGACCCGTTAATCCCTACTCTTTGTTTCCTGTCTGCCAACCAATTTTCTATCCATGTCAGTACCCTACCCCCAATAACCATATGCCCTAATTTTGCCCACTAATCCCCTATGTGGGACCTTATCAAATGCTTTCTGAAGGTCCAGGTACACTACATCCACTGGCTCTCCCTTGTCCATTTTCCTAGTTACATCTTCAAAGAATTCCAGCAGATTAGTCAAGCATGATTTCCCATTTAGTGCAAGGTAAAGCCAGCAAAGTCCGATCAACAATAGTCTGAAGGTCACCAAAGAGGTAGATAGTAGCTCAGCACTGCTCTATAGAACAACATTTAAAGAACACTTCACCAAGTACAAGGATAGGAATGTTTTAGAGGGATATGGGCCAGATGTACTGGATATGCCCATAAGTGTATCACATTTCTGTGCAATTTCTAAATAACATATGAAATAAAAGCGAGTTTGGACATGGGATGATTGGGTTAACATATGATGAGCGTTTGACGGCACTGGGCCTGTACTCGCTGGAGTTTAGAAGGATGAGGGGGGGGGGAAGTCATTAAACTTAACAAATAGTGAAAGGCCTGGATAGAGTGGATGTGGAGAGGATGTTTCCACTAGTGGGGGAGTCTAGGACCAGAGGGCACATCTTCAGATTAAAAAATATGTACCTTTAGGAAGGAGATGACGAAGAGTTTCTTTAGCCAGAGGGTGGTGAACCTGTGGAACTCATTGCCTCAGACGGCTGTGGAGGCCAAGTCAGTGGATATTTTTAAGGCAGAGATTGGCAGGTTCTTGATTAGTACGGGTGTCAGGGGTTATGGGGAGAAGGCAGGAGAATGGGGTCGAGAGGGAGAGATAGATCAGCCATGACTGAATGGCGGAGTAGACTTGATGGGCAGAATGGCCTAATTCTGCTCCGATGACTTATGAACTTACGGCACGGTGGCGCAGCGGTAGAGTTGCTGCCTCACAGCGCCAGAGACCCGGGTTCAATCCTGACTACGGGCGCCGTCTGCACCGTGTTTGTACGTTTCTCCCCGTGACCTGCGTGGGTTTTCTCCGGGTGCTCCGGTTTCCTCCCACACTCCAAAGGCGCGCGGACTTGGAAGTTTGGTAGAAATTGAAAATTGCCCCTAGTGTGTGTGTGTGTGTGTGTGTAGGAGAGTGTTAGTGTGCGGGGATCGCTGGTCGGCACAGACTCGATGGGCCGAAGGGCCATTTTCCACACTGTATCTCTAAAGTAAAGAGTTGTCTCTGTATCTCTAAAGTAAAGTAAATGAATAAACAGGACTGACATCCAAGAGTCAGGAATATCAACTAACGTGCCCACACTACAATCTAGATCTTCCCGAGTTTTACTCTGTAACACTCCACCTCCCTCTCCTCAACACCATTTCTCCCGACATTCATATCCCTTTCTCTTCCTATTTATCTGCAATATTTCTCAGACTTTGAGGGTGTGAGCTATCGGGAGAGGTTGAGCAGGCTGGGACTCCCTGGAGCGCAGGAGGATGAGGGGCGATCTTATAGAGGTGTACAAAATCATGAGAGGAATAGATCGGGCAGAGTCTCTTGCCCAGAGTAGGGGAAATCGAGGACCAGAGGACATAGGCTTAAGGTGAAGAGGAAAAGATTGAATAGGAATCTGAGGGGTAACCTTTTCACACAAAGGGTGGTGGGTGCATGGAACAAGCTGCCAGAGGAGGTAGTTGAGGCTGGGACTATCCCAACGTTTAAGAATTAAGAAACAGTTAGACAGGTACATGGATGGGACAGGTTTGGAGGGATATGGGCCAAACACAGGCAGGTGGGACTAGTATAGACAATAGACAATAGGTGCAGGAGTAGGCCATTCGGCCCTTCGAGCCAGCACCGCCATTTAATGTGATCATGGCTGATCATCCCCAATCAGTACCCCGTTCCTGCCTTCTCCCCTGACTCCGCTATTTTTAAGAGCCCTATCTACCTCGCTCTTGAAAGCATCCAGAGAACCGGCCTCCACCGCCCTCTGAGGCAGAGAATTCAACACGCTCACCACTCTCTGTGTGAAAAAGTGTTATAGCTGGGATATGTTGGGCCGAAGGGCCTGTTTCCACGCTGTATGACTCTGACACTATTGCTTTCATCTTCAAGGTTAAAGTCCAGCCTGATCTGCAAAAGTATGTCATCAGCTGAGTGCCAATAGTGAATGTTAGAAGCCTTGATTACAGCAATCAATGCAAAGAATATCAGTCACCTCTCCTTGGAAGTTGTCCAGCCATTTTATTAATGACTTCTGATCCTCCATTAAGAGGTTCCCTCTCAGCTCCTTTGCACCTTGGAGATACAGTGCGAAAACAGGCCCTTCGGCCCATCGAGTCCGTGCCGACCAGCGATCCCCCCGCACATTGACACTAATCTACACAATTTACAGTTACACCACAGCCAATTAACCTACAAACCTGCACGTCTTTGGAGTGTGGGAGGAAACCGGAGCACCCGGAGAAAACCCACGCAGGTCACGGGGAGAACGTGCAAACTCCGTACAGACAGCACCCGCGGGCAGGATTGAACCCGGGTCTCTGGCGCTGTGAGGCAGCAGCTCTACCCGCTGCACCACCGTGTTTCATCCAACTTCACCACTGCTAGATCCTCAACCGTTCCCCGTGAGACTGAACGCCACAATCTATTCCCCACTTTACTCCCTATGTTAGACACAAAATGCTGGAGTAACTCAGCGGGGCAGGCAGCATCTCTGGAGAGAAGGAATAGGTGACGTTTCGGGTCGAGACTCTTCTTCAATAGACAACAGACAATAGACAATAGGTGCAGGAGGAGGCCATTCGGCCCTTCGAGCCAGCACCGCCATTCAATGTGATCATGGCTGATCATCCCCAATCAGTAACCCGTTCCTGCCTTCTCCCCATATCCCCTGACTCCGCTATCTTTAAGAGCCCTATCTAGCTCTCTCTTGAATGTATCCAGAGAACCGGCCTCCACCGCCCTCTGAGGCAGAGAATTCCACAGACTCACCACTCTCTGTGAGAAAAAGTGTTTCCTCGTCTCCGTTCTAAATGGCTTACCCCTTATTCTTAAACTGTGTGTGGCCCCTGGTTCTGGACTCCCCCAACATCGGGAACATGTTTCCTGCCTCTAGACCGGCATTGAAGGTAAGTATCTCTAAACTAAACTAAGACTTCAATGACCAGGTCAAAGATTCTAACAAGTAGGAGTCTAATGTGTAGGAAGGAACTGCAGATGCTGGTTTAAACCGAAGATAGACACAAAATGCTGGAGTAGCTCCTCAGCGGGACAGGCAGCATCTCTGGAGAGAAGGAATGGGTGACGTTTCGGGTCGAGACCCTTCTCCAGTCTAATGGGATCTAAATACCATCTGGTAAGGTGATGTAATTCTACCCACCTTGTGTATTAATAACAGCGGCTGTCTCTGTGTACACAGGAGCTTGTTCACAAGGTGACAGACCTATTCTATTTCCCAGATGGGTTACTAACCAGCCGTCCCCTCCACCACATCCAGGAGCCCACACAACAACCCCAGGGAGCTGGCCAATTGTCACCGTCTGTTGGACACCTGGGCCGGTGGTGGGGCAGTGGTGTTTACCCAGTCACTGGAGCAGTCCTGCCCTGGGCAAGCTGCCTTCCTTCCTGTGGCACAGGCTAGAGCACTGAGTAATGGCGTGTATCACATTGTGGCAAACCCTCATGGGACACGAGAAGGAGCCTTTCATACACACATATACGTGTGCATGTGGGTGCCTGTGTATATGTGTGTGTGTGTGTATGCGTGCGTGCGTGTGCGTGTGTGTATGCACACACACACCCACGCACACGCACCCGCATAGACACACACACATGCACATACATATACACACACAAATACACACACACACACATACATACATACACACACACAAATGCACACACACACGCACGCATGCACACACTCACGCGCACAC
>NW_022630793.1:0-55584 GCF_010909765.2 Amblyraja radiata | reverse complement strand
GAGGGGATGGAGGGGAGGAGAAGAGAGAGAGAGGGGGAGGGGGTAGGAGAGAGGGGGAGGGGGAGAGACGGAGGGGAGAGGTGGTGCTGAGAGGGGGGTGAGGTGAGGGGAGGAGGAGAGGTGGGGAGCAGGGAGGGGGAGGGAGGTGGGGGAAGGGGGTAGGGGTGTGTGGAGGGGAGGGGGGTTTAGGGGAGGGACGGTGGGGGGGGGGAGGAGGGGAGGGAGGAGGGGGGGAAGAGGGGAGAGAGAGAGAGGGGGAGGAGGAGGGGGCGAGAGGAGGAGGGGGAGGAGAGGGGGGGGGGGTGAGGGGGAGAGAGGAGAGAGGAGGGGGGAGAGAAGAGGGAGGAGAGGGGGAAGAGGGGAAGAGGGAGAGGGAGAGGAGAGGGGAGGGGAGAGAGCGGAGGGGAGAGGAGAGGGGGGATAGGAGAGGGGGGTAGTGGGGGGGAGAGGGGGGAAGAAGAGTGGGGGGAGACGGGGGCGGGGAGGAGAGGTGGGGGAGAGCAGGGGGGGAGAGGAGAGGGGGGAGTGGAGAGCGGGGCAGGAGAGGGAGGGAGAGGAGAGAGGGGGGGAAGAGGAGAGAGGGGGGAGAGGAGAGGGGGGGGGAGAGGGAGAGGAGAGGAGGGGGGAGGAGTGGAGAAAGGTGGGGAGAGAGAGGAGGGGAGAGAGAGAGAAAGGGAGTGAGCCAGGGGGAGGAGAGAGATAGAGAAAGAGAGAGAGACAGATAGGGAGAGAGATATTGGGGAGAGAGAGGGGAGGGGAGGGAGAGAGAGAGATAATGCCTTTTTACTTCAACCCAAACAACCATTTGCAGGCAGTGCTATTTTACTTCAAACTAACCATATTTTCATTTTCAAACCACATTAAGGGTACTCACAGTTGTGTAGACATATGTTCAGTGTCATTCACAGCTCAGAGTGACCTTCATCTTGCAGAGACTGATTGAGGCACACCACTTCCTGGTTTTATAGTCCCTCCCCCTCCCTACAGCAGGGGGCAGCAGTGAGAATGGTGACTTTTTTAAAAACATTAATTTGTCTCTGATTTTTCATTGATGGGAAAAATGCTCAGGTCCAAGAAGGCAGACGTGGGCTCTGGTCGAGGTGGCCAAAAATGACGGCCGTAGGTGACGGCGTTCCCTCGGAAATCGCAGCTCAGTGGGCCAAAAGCGGTCAAGATCAGACTTTTAGTAATATAGATTATTGTAAATGTTATTAATATTATTGTAAATTGCAGCTCACTAAAATGGCGTCATGTCATACCCATGTCATACTACGCTTTTTTTCGCAGAGTGGCGCATCTTGCTCTGCTCTATAATCTTTGGTCACAACCGTCTACATTCCACCGCAGGTGGACACCGACGTGGCACTATCAGCCCTACATGATGTGCTATGCTGACATCAAAACAAGAACCCGGATGCGGCTATGGTGGTGGCTGGAGATTTTAACAAATCAAATCTCAAGAAGGGCATGCCGAACTTCTACCAAAACATCACTTGTGCCACCAGGGGGGAGAGAACATTGGACCACTGCTATAAGCCGATCCGGAAGGGATACAAGGCGGTTTCACTGCCTCCACTAGGCAAACCTGACCACGCTACCATTTTCCTGCTGCCGGAGTATAAACAGGGGATAGTTCGGGAAGCGGCAGGGACGTAAAGCGGTGGTCCGACCAGCCCTGCTGCAAGATGCACTGAGCGATGTCGACTGCAATATGTTGCAAGCAAGTTCCAGTGACGTCAGTGAGTTCCCGGAAGCTGTCACGGGCTTCATCGCAACAATAAACCGACAACATAGAAACATCGAAACATAGAAAATAGGTGCAGGAGTAGGCCATTCGGCCCTTCGAGCCTGCACGGCCATTCAATATGATCATGGCTGATCATCCAACTCAGTATACTGTACCTGCCTTCTCTCCATACCCCCTGATTCCTTTAGCCACAAAGGCCACATCTAACTCCTCAATAAACTGGCCCCAACTACATTCTGTGGCAGAGAATTCCACAGATTCATCACTCTCTGTGTGAAAAATGTTTATCTCATCTCGGTCCTAAAAGATTTCCCCCTTATCCTTAAACTGTGACCCCTTTTTCTGGACTTCCCCGACATCGGGAACAATCTTCCTGCATCTAGCCTGTCCAATCCCTAAAGCATTTTGTAAGTTTCTGTAAGATCCCCCCTCATTCTTCTAAATTCTAACGAGTACACGCCGAGTCTATCCAGTCTTTCTTCATATGAAAGTCCCGAAATCCCAGTTAACCTTCTCTGCACTCCCTCTATGGCAAGCATGTATTTCCTCAGATTTGGAGCCAAGACTGTACGCAATGCACCAGGTATGGTCTCACCATGACCCTGTACATCCTCCCCACGGTAAGGGTGAGCACCTCTCCTAATCAAAAACCCTGGGTGCTCACTCCAATATTCAACCTCTCCCTGGACAAGTCCGTGGTCCCTGCCTGCTTCAAAAGATCCATCATTGTATCGGTAGGTAAAAATGCCTCCCCAGCCTGTCTGAATGACTACCGTCCGGTGGCCCTCACCTCGGTAGTCATGAAATTCTTTGAGAGGCTGGTGAAGAAACACATCTGCGCCTTCTTTCCTCGCAACATGGAACAGTTACAGTTCGCATACCGTCTGAACAGATCCACGGACGATGCGGTCTCCCAGGTTTTGCACACCGCTCTCTCTCATCTTGACAGCCAGAAGGGGGATTACGTGAGGATGCTGTTCATAGACTTCAGTTCAGCTTTCAACACGATAGTCCCCACCAGACTGGCCGAGAAACTACTGGAATTAGGGCTCAACACCCCCCCGTGTGCCTGGGCTCTGGACTTTCTCTCCACCAGGCCCCAGGTAGTCAAGTTGGGGGGAAATACATCGACGTCTCTCACCCTGAGCACAGGAAGCCCCCAGGGTTGTGTCCTCAGCCCCCTACTGTACTCCCTGTACACACATGACCGTGTGGCCAGGTTAAGTTCCAACTCAATAATCATGTTTGCTGATGACACTGTGGTGGTGGGCCTGATCTCAAACAACCATGAGGCCTACCGGGATGAGGTGGCTGATCTGGATCTCTGGTGTCAGGACAACAGCCTCCTCTTGAACATGTAAAAAACTAAGGAGCTGATCGTGGACTTTAGGAGGGCACATCATCCGAGGACGTACACACCATTGAGGATAAATGGGGATACTGTGGATAGGGTGAGTTGTTTTAAATACATGGGAGTCCACATCCCTGAGAATATGAAATGGACATCACACGCTGCATCACTCGTGAGTAAGGCAAAGCAGTGCCTTTACCACCTCAGACAATTGGGGAAATTCAGAGTGTATCCGAGAATAAATGTGAGGTTATCCACTTTGGGGGCAAAAACAGGAAAGTAGATTATTATCTGAATGGTGGCCGATTAGGAAAGGGGGAGATGCAACGAGACCTGGTTGTCATGGTACACCAGTCATTAAAAGTAGGCATGCAGGTGCAGCAGGCAGTGAAGAAGGCGAATGGTATGTTAGCATTCATAGCAAAAGGATTTGAGTATAGGAGCAGGGAGGTTCTACTGCAGTTGTACAGGGTCTTGGTGAGACCATACCTGGAGTATAGCGTACAGTTTTGGTCTCCTAATCTGAGGAAAGACATTCTTGCCATAGAGGGAGTACAGAGAAGGTTCACCAGACTGATTCCTGGGATGTCAGGACTTTCATATGAAGAAAGACATGATAGACTCGGTTTGTACTCGCTAGAATTTAGAAGATTGAGAGGGGACCTTATAGAAACATACAAAATTCTTAATGGGTTGGACGGGCTATATGCAGGAAGATTGTTCCCGATGTTGGGGAAGTCCAGAACAAGGGGTCACAGTTTAAGGATAAGGGGAATATCTTTTAGGACCGAGATGAGGAAAACGTTTTTGAGTGGTGAATCTCTGGAATTCTCTCCCGCAGAAGGTAGTTGAGGCCAGTTCATTGGCTATATTTAAGATGGAGTTAGATGTGGCCCTTGTGGCTAAAGGGATCAGGGGGTATGGAGAGAAGGCAGGTACAGGATACTGAGTTGGATGATCAGCCATGATCATATTGAATGGCGGTGCAGGCTCGAAGGGCCGAATGGCCTATTCCTGCAACTATTTTCTATGTTTCTATGTTTCTATGATCCTCCGGTTCTTCTACTCAGCGGCTGTGGAAAGCATCTTGTCCGGAAATATTATAATCAGGTTTGGGAACTGCTCTGCCCAGGACAAGAAGGCTCCGCAGAGAGTAGTGCGTTCGGCCGAACATACTATGGGAACGTCACTCGCCCCCCTGCAGGAACTATACATCAGGAGGTGCAAATCCAGAGCCAACACGATTATGGGAGACCCCTTCCACCCCTGCAACGGACTGTTCCAGCTGCTACAGTCAGGAAAACGCCTCCGTTGCCATTCTGTGAGAACGGAGAGTTTGTGAAGGAGTTTCTTCCCAGAGGCCATTAGGACTGTAAACTATCTCACCAGGGACATAAATTTATTGTACCATTCTACTGTTTTTTTTTTAATTGTTTTTTCTTTCCTTTTTCCCTCCTCCCACAATATTTAATATGTAAAAGAATATGTGATTCTGTTCCATTCTGTTTGTAGTTTGTTTGTTTGTTTTGTCTGTTTTTTGCACAAAGTCCGCGAGCATTGCCACTTTTCATTTCACTGCACATCTCGTATGTGTAAGTGACGAATAAGCTTGACTTGACTTGAGAGAGGACAGTAGTAGATGGAGGGAGAGAGAAAGGGTGGAGAGAGATACGCTGCATCATTCACTGTTTTATTTAGGTTTAGCACAATTCCGAGGCGGCAATGTTTCTGTTTTTCTAAGTGTCGTGTGTCTTTCGGTCGTTCCTCCTCAGAGGTGACGAAGGAAGAGAATGTTATTGTCCCACGTTAAAGTCAGATCCATTCCAGGCAAGCAATGAGTGAATGGTTACCGGGGTCGCCTGGAGTGTGGGGTTGGGGATACAGTTAGATGAACCTTGATCATATTGAGTGGTGAAACAGAGACGATCTGTTAAACCAATTCCTCAACCAGTGGAAATGGTCGCCCTGTCTATTTTCAAACCGGGAACCAGAAGCCGTGAGAGGGTCCCTAGAATTTGGGATTGCCTTGCTCAGTGAACTGGATTGCAGGAAATCAGACAAACAGCATGAGGTGGAGAGTTGGGACTGATGGAGATTGAAATAATATTCCCTTTGCTGGAACAATGCCGCTCCGAATTTCCATCCCTCAGTATCGCCACAATTCCCAGTCTTCGGAGTTACTCAATCAATTCTCTGAATTATTCACAACCAGTCACCGTGGGGATTTAAATTGGCCGATGTCATCTGTTTGCGAATAATTTCAAACTCTCTATTTTTAAACTCTAATGAAACTGTACAGTCCCGCTGGAGACGGAAAATGGTATAAAATCTCCAGGAATGTTCTGCCCCAGCATTTCATTCCGAGAGACTGCCGGAAGCTCACGGGGACACGTCACTGGGCAGAGACAATGGGGGAAATCTGAGGGAATATTACGACGTGGAGAAAATATTGTACGTGATCATTGCTGCCGTTGGAGTCGCTGGTAAATGAGCAGGAAAGTTCAAGTTTGATATCTCCGTGTGTTAACTTGATTCTGATCATTTTACAGACTTCACAACTGGTGATCGTTGTACAATAATATGTGTAGTGTGTTACGACTCCCGAATGCAAGTACTTCAGAGCCGCGTAACACAAGTCAAAAACCAGGTTCAGGTTCAAAAAACAGTTTTAATTATTCATTGGAACACAAAACCAAACCTGATTTAAACAACCCAGTCAGGGATATGGATAAACTGACAAACAATTTAACAATGCTCCAGCCAGCCACGCAATGGGCCGTCGAACCGGAGATTCCAAAACCTGCCCAAAGAGATACAACCCTGAAACCAAAATACACGAAAACTCTAAGGTCAGCCCTTATCCGTCCCAATTCAATATCTGTTAACAAGGAATGGTGAAAATACACAAAGTTCTATGCCATGTGGTCAGGCTTCCTCGGCCCACACCAGCAGTCTGCTCATCAGTCAGGGTCGACGAAGAAGAGAGAGAATCTGGGAAGCTCTGGTATTTATACTTCAGATGAGTCACCCGTCACCTGACGCAGCTTGGCCAATCGGGTACAGGAGCCTTTAACCCCTCGATTCCAGACTCACAGCCACGAAGCCTGTACTTGGGATAGAAACAGAGAAAGGTAAGTACATAGCATTCACCAGGAGGGGGAAGCGCCTAACACCCCAACCCAAAGATACTGAATAAGTTTCTGAAAATGAACTAAAAAAACACCACCAAATTTCAGCAACTATTCAGTAGCACATACATCACTGGCGCGACAATGCATCAGCCAATACATCATCCTTGCCACGGATATGCCAGTCAAATGAGACAACCGCAAGGGAAGCGTCTCCAAAGCCTCAGAGTTACTCAGCTTTCCCTGCGTTACTGCCACAGACAACTGTGCCTCCCCCACATCACCACCCGTGTCAGGGGGCAGCACCACTTCAGCCAAAACAGGCTTAGAAGGACATAGCTCCGACCCATCAACCTCCACAGGCTCCTGCTCATGGTACTGTTTCATCATGTTGACATGACAGAGCTGAGTCTTACGCCTCCGATCAGGGGTACCAATAACGTAATACCTCTCACCAACCTTCATAACCACCTGATAGGGACCGCTATACCGAGCCTGCAGACTGGAACCAGGAATAGGCAACAACACCAGGACCTTGTCACCTGGAGAAAAATTCCTACTAGAAGCCTTCCTGTCGATCCTAGACTGAGCAGAGGCAAGATTACCCATTGCCAGTTCGCATGCCCTCCTCAGTCTAGAGCGAAAGTACATACGTGGTCTAAAATACTACGTTTTGTATCCTCCTGCAACCATTTCTCCTTCAGGACCCTCAACGGACCACGTACAGTATGCGCGAACACCAGTTCAGCAGGACTGAACCCTAAAGACTCCTGCACGACCTCACGCACCGCAAACATAACTAGATGAACTCCCTCATCCCAGTCTTTTTCAAACTCCAGGCAGTAAGTCCTCAACATAGATTTCAAAGTCTGGTGAAACCTCTCGAGAGCTCCCTGGCTCTCAGGATGATACGCACTGGAGTAACAATGTTTAATATCTAACAACTTCATTACCTGACCAAAAACCTTCGACATGAAGTTGGTACCTTGGTCACTCTGCACAACCTTGGGCAAACCGAACAACGAAAAAAACTTAGTGAGAGACTTAACAATTGCAGGGGCAGTAATTCTACGCAAAGGGACCACCTCCGGAAAGCGGGTAGTCGCACACATAATTGTTAATAAAAACTTGTTGCCCACCCTTGTCCGAGGTAGAGGGCCCACACAATCAACTAGAATCCGCTCAAACGGCTCACCGACCACAGGGATTGGATATAAAGGCGCAGGAACAATCGATTGGTTCGGCTTTCCTGCCACCTGGCAAATGTGACAACACCTGCAGTGCTGTTTTACGTCCTTTTTTAACCCTGGCCAAAAAAAATTCCGTAAGATGCGGTCATACGTTTTATTGACCCCCAAATGTCCACCCAGAGGACCATCATGAGCCAAACAGAGTATCTCGTCACTATACCGACGAGGCATCACAATCTGATCAACCACGCTCCAATCATCATGCCCAGATATATCCAAGGGAGACCACTTTCGCATCAGTAAGCCATCCCTTAGAAAATACCCTTTGCTGTGGAATCCATATTCCCCTCAGGCACTGCGCAGTCGAACAGATCAGATAAACCTGGATCACTCTTTTGCTCCTCAACCAGCCGGTCACGTGACAGTGACACCGGCACATTTCCAGACACTATCCCATCTTGAGATGGAGAAACACCCTTCACCACACAGGATCTATCATCCTGATCCCCAAAAATGCTCTCACTCAGGTCCACCACATCCTCAAACTTCGCCTGGCTCTTAGCCATAGCCCTCGTGACAGCACAAGCTGCGAAGACCTTTGGATGCTGCATAGCCAATCTATCAGGACTCTGCACCATCGGAACAGCCGTCACCTCAGGAGTGACTAAAACTCTACCTCCTGCCAAGTCATTCCCCAAAATCACAGAAACTCCCTCAACGGGAAAACACGGCCGTAACCCAACAGTTACCCGGCCTGAAACCAACTCGGACTCGAGACGCACGGTATGCAAAGGCATTACCATGTCATCCATCCCGAATCCTACCACTGGGACACTTGACCCAACCGATGATTCCCCAGAAAACGGCAGTACACTATCCAATATAAAGGACTGAGTAGCACCAGTATCACGCAAGATGGATACTGGAACTCTATCACCCCCATCCTCTAGAGAAACAAAACCATTCATGATGAACGCAGAATAATTCCTACACTCATCAGACTCAGGCACCTCAGGTACGACAGGTGCCTTCTGTGTACCCACCAAAGCCACAGGCTTTGCATTTTTCTGCTTCAGAACGGGACACGACTTTAACATGTGCCCTCTCCTTCTACAATAGTAGCACACAGGACCTTCATTAGTCCTTACATTTCCGTCAACCTTATCAGCTCGGACCTCCCCCTGTATCCACGTGCAGCCATTTGCAGGCACAGAAACAACTTTGACACTGCCACCGGCGACACCACCACGATCAACCGGCCGTGCACCAAAACTATAGGATCGCCCAACAAAATCAGATTTATGAGTCAATACATACTCATCTGCCAACACCGCAGCCTTAGACACCTCGTTCACCTTCTGCTCATTAAGGTAAGTAGTAACCCTCTCCGGGAGACAGTTCTTAAAGTCTTCCATTATCATCAAGGCCCGCAGTAGCTCAAAATCCTTCACTCCTTGAGAAGCGCACCACCTGTCAAAAAGTGCCTCCTTCTCCCTAGCAAACTCCACATAAGTCTGACTATCAAACTTCCTAAAGCGCCGGAACTTCTGCCGGTACGCCTCTGGAACTAATTCATAAGCCCTTAATACTGTAGACTTCACACACTCATAGTCCAGACTGCTTTCAACAGATAAAGACGAGTACACCTCCCGTGCTTTACCCACAAAGGACACACTGCAATAGCAAGGTCCACACGTCCCTAGGCCACTTCAAGGACAAAGCCACCCGTTCAAACACTGTGAAATACTTGTCCACATCCTCCTCACGAAATGGGGGAACCAGGCGGATGTTCTTGCTCATATCAAACTCCCGTTCCCTAGAAGAAACCCGGGAATTATCTATTTCTTTTTTTCCGCAGCTGAAATTCAGCCCTTTTGGTTTCCTCCTCAAGCCGTTTCATTTCAAGAACATGCATGAGCTCTTTCTCTTTTAACAAAGAGGCAATTCTCTGTGACTCAAGCTCCATCGCCTTCAGTTTAATGACGGCCTCCATGTTCTGACCATGGCTGAACAGAAGGTGGGGGACTGTCTGCTACCACCAGGCAAAACCCCAGCCTCCACCAACGCAGCCCACAACTCCGATTTAATGGAGTGTTTCTTTGAATGCTTGTCAATAGTCACGGCATAGTTCTCAGCCAGCAAAATCAAATGCTCTTTTCGTACATCTATCAAACAACTCCCGACTAGGAGCCTCAACAAATTCTTTCACCTTAAATTCCATATCTAAGTAGCCCCAAACCACCAGCTAAAACCTTGGGCACTAATGCTACCACAAACAGGGAAGAAAAAATTCCCTCTCAACACACAGACTTCCTCAGTCCAGAAGCCTACCAAAATACCCCCCCTAAAAACGTCTAGGGTCCTCAAAACTTAGGACGAGCCCCCATTTTGTTACGACTCCCGAATGCAAGTACTTCAGAGCCACGTAACACAAGTCAAAAACCAGGTTCAGGTTCAAAAACAGTTTTAATTATTCACTGGAACACAAAACTCAAACCTGATATAAACAACCCAGTCAGGGATATGGATAAACGACAAACAATTTAACAATGCTCCAGCCAGCCACACCATGGGCCGTCGAACCGGAGATTCCAAAACCTGCCCAAAGAGATACAACCCTGAAACCAAAATACACGAAAACTCTAAGGTCAGCCCTTATCCGTCCCAATACAATATCTGATAACACGGAATGGTGAAAATACACAAAGTTCTATGCCATGTGGTCAGGCTGCCTCGGCCCCCACCAACAGACTGCTATCAGTCAGAGTCCACGACGAAGAGAGAGAATCTGGGAAGCTCTGGTCTTTATACTCCAGATGAGTCACCCGTCACCTGACGCAGCTGGGCCAATCGGGTACCGGAGCCTTTAACCCCTCGATTCCAGACTCACAGCCACGAGGCCTGTACTTGGGATAGAAACAGAGAAAGGTAAGTACATAGCATTCACCAGGAGGGGGAAGCGCCTAAAGTCAGATCCATTCCAGGCAAGCAATTAGTGAATGGTTACCGGGGTCGCCTGGAGTGTGGGGTTGGGGATACAGTTAGATGAACCTTGATCATATTGAGTGGTGAAACAGAGACGATCTGTTAAACCAATTCCTCAACCAGTGGAAATGGTCGCCCTGTCTATTTTCAAACCGGGAACCAGAAGCCGTGAGAGGGTCCCTAGAATTTGGGATTGCCTTGCTCAGTGAACTGGATTGCAGGAAATCAGACAAACAGCATGAGGTGGAGAGTTGGGACTGATGGAGATTGAAATAATATCCCCTTTGCTGGAACAATGCCGCTCCGAATTTCCATCCCTCAGTATCGCCACAATTCCCAGTCTTCGGAGTTACTCAATCAATTCTCTGAATTATTCACAACCAGTCACCGTGGGGATTTAAATTGGCCGATGTCATCTGTTTGCGAATAATTTCAAACTCTATTTTTAAACTCTAATGAAACTGTACAGTCCCGCTGGAGACGGAAAATGGTATAAAATCTCCAGGAATGTTCTGCCCCAGCATTTCATTCCGAGAGACTGCCGGAAGCTCACGGGGACACGTCACTGGGCAGAGACAATGGGGGAAATCTGAGGGAATATTACGACGTGGAGAAAATATTGTACGTGATCATTGCTGCCGTTGGAGTCGCTGGTAAATGAGCAGGAAAGTTCAAGTTTGATATCTCCGTGTGTTAACTTGATTCTGATCATTTTACAGACTTCACAACTGGTGATCGTTGTACAATAATATGTGTAGTGTGTTACGACTCCCGAATGCAAGTACTTCAGAGCCGCGTAACACAAGTCAAAAACCAGGTTCAGGTTCAAAAAACAGTTTTAATTATTCATTGGAACACAAAAACCAAACCTGATTTAAACAACCCAGTCAGGGATATGGATAAACTGACAAACAATTTAACAATGCTCCAGCCAGCCACGCAATGGGCCGTCGAACCGGAGATTCCAAAACCTGCCCAAAGAGATACAACCCTGAAACCAAAATACACGAAAACTCTAAGGTCAGCCCTTATCCGTCCCAATTCAATATCTGTTAACAAGGAATGGTGAAAATACACAAAGTTCTATGCCATGTGGTCAGGCTTCCTCGGCCCACACCAGCAGTCTGCTCATCAGTCAGGGTCGACGAAGAAGAGAGAGAATCCTGGGAAGCTCTGGTATTTATACTTCAGATGAGTCACCCGTCACCTGACGCAGCTTGGCCAATCGGGTACAGGAGCCTTTAACCCCTCGATTCCAGACTCACAGCCACGAGGCCTGTACTTGGGATAGAAACAGAGAAAGGTAAGTACATAGCATTCACCAGGAGGGGGAAGCGCCTAACACCCCCACCCAAAGATACTGAATAAGTTTCTGAAAATGAACTAAAAAAACACCACCAAATTTCAGCAACTATTCAGTAGCACATACATCACTGGCGCGACAATGCATCAGCCAATACATCATCCTTGCCACGGATATGCCAGTCAAATGAGACAACCGCAAGGGAAGCGTCTCCAAAGCCTCAGAGTTACTCAGCTTTCCCTGCGTTACTGCCACAGACAACTGTGCCTCCCCCACATCACCACCCGTGTCAGGGGGCAGCACCACTTCAGCCAAAACAGGCTTAGAAGGACATAGCTCCGACCCATCAACCTCCACAGGCTCCTGCTCATGGTACTGTTTCATCATGTTGACATGACAGAGCTGAGTCTTACGCCTCCGATCAGGGGTACCAATAACGTAATACCTCTCACCAACCTTCATAACCACCTGATAGGGACCGCTATACCGAGCCTGCAGACTGGAACCAGGAATAGGCAACAACACCAGGACCTTGTCACCTGGAGAAAAATTCCTACTAGAAGCCTTCCTGTCGAACCAGACCTTCATCCTAGACTGAGCAGAGGCAAGATTACCCATTGCCAGTTCGCATGCCCTCCTCAGTCTAGAGCGAAAAGTACATACGTGGTCTAAAATACTACGTTTTGTATCCTCCTGCAACCATTTCTCCTTCAGGACCCTCAACGGACCACGTACAGTATGCGCGAACACCAGTTCAGCAGGACTGAACCCTAAAGACTCCTGCACGACCTCACGCACCGCAAACATAACTAGATGAACTCCCTCATCCCAGTCTTTTTCAAACTCCAGGCAGTAAGTCCTCAACATAGATTTCAAAGTCTGGTGAAACCTCTCGAGAGCTCCCTGGCTCTCAGGATGATACGCACTGGAGTAACAATGTTTAATATCTAACAACTTCATTACCTGACCAAAAACCTTCGACATGAAGTTGGTACCTTGGTCACTCTGCACAACCTTGGGCAAACCGAACAACGAAAAAAACTTAGTGAGAGACTTAACAATTGCAGGGGCAGTAATTCTACGCAAAGGGACCACCTCCGGAAAGCGGGTAGTCGCACACATAATTGTTAATAAAAACTTGTTGCCCACCCTTGTCCGAGGTAGAGGGCCCACACAATCAACTAGAATCCGCTCAAACGGCTCACCGACCACAGGGATTGGATATAAAGGCGCAGGAACAATCGATTGGTTCGGCTTTCCTGCCACCTGGCAAATGTGACAACACCTGCAGTGCTGTTTTACGTCCTTTTTTAACCCTGGCCAAAAAAAATTCCGTAAGATGCGGTCATACGTTTTATTGACCCCCAAATGTCCACCCAGAGGACCATCATGAGCCAAACAGAGTATCTCGTCACTATACCGACGAGGCATCACAATCTGATCAACCACGCTCCAATCATCATGCCCAGATATATCCAAGGGAGACCACTTTCGCATCAGTAAGCCATCCCTTAGAAAATACCCCTTTGCTGTGGAATCCATATTCCCCCTCAGGCACTGCGCAGTCGAACAGATCAGATAAACCTGGATCACTCTTTTGCTCCTCAACCAGCCGGTCACGTGACAGTGACACCGGCACATTTCCAGACACTATCCCATCTTGAGATGGAGAAACACCCTTCACCACACAGGATCTATCATCCTGATCCCCAAAAATGCTCTCACTCAGGTCCACCACATCCTCAAACTTCGCCTGGCTCTTAGCCATAGCCCTCGTGACAGCACAAGCTGCGAAGACCTTTGGATGCTGCATAGCCAATCTATCAGGACTCTGCACCATCGGAACAGCCGTCACCTCAGGAGTGACTAAAACTCTACCTCCTGCCAAGTCATTCCCCAAAATCACAGAAACTCCCCCAACGGGAAAACACGGCCGTAACCCAACAGTTACCCGGCCTGAAACCAACTCGGACTCGAGACGCACGGTATGCAAAGGCATTACCATGTCATCCATCCCGAATCCTACCACTGGGACACTTGACCCAACCGATGATTCCCCAGAAAACGGCAGTACACTATCCAATATAAAGGACTGAGTAGCACCAGTATCACGCAAGATGGATACTGGAACTCTATCACCCCCATCCTCTAGAGAAACAAAACCATTCATGATGAACGCAGAATAATTCCTACACTCATCAGACTCAGGCACCTCAGGTACGACAGGTGCCTTCTGTGTACCCACCAAAGCCACAGGCTTTGCATTTTTCTGCTTCAGAACGGGACACGACTTTAACATGTGCCCTCTCCTTCTACAATAGTAGCACACAGGACCTTCATTAGTCCTTACATTTCCGTCAACCTTATCAGCTCGGACCTCCCCCTGTATCCACGTGCAGCCATTTGCAGGCACAGAAACAGCTTTGACACTGCCACCGGCGACACCACCACGATCAACCGGCCGTGCACCAAAACTATCGGATCGCCCAACAAAATCAGATTTATGAGTCAATACATACTCATCTGCCAACACCGCAGCCTTAGACACCTCGTTCACCTTCTGCTCATTAAGGTAAGTAGTAACCCTCTCAGGGAGACAGTTCTTAAAGTCTTCCATAATCATCAAGGCCCGCAGTAGCTCAAACTCCTTCACTCCTTGAGAAGCGCACCACCTGTCAAAAAGTGCCTCCTTCTCCCTAGCAAACTCCACATAAGTCTGACTATCAAACTTCCTAAAGCGCCGGAACTTCTGCCGGTACGCCTCTGGAACTAATTCATAAGCCCTTAATACTGTAGACTTCACACACTCATAGTCCAGACTGCTTTCAACAGATAAAGACGAGTACACCTCCCGTGCTTTACCCACAAGGACACACTGCAATAGCAAGGTCCACACGTCCCTAGGCCACTTCAAGGACAAAGCCACCCGTTCAAACACTGTGAAATACTTGTCCACATCCTCCTCACGAAACGGGGGAACCAGGCGGATGTTCTTGCTCATATCAAACTCCCGTTCCCTAGAAGAAACCCGGGAATTAACTGTCTCTTTTTCCCGCAGCTGAAATTCAGCCCTTTTGGTTTCCTCCTCAAGCCGTTTCATTTCAAGAACATGCATGAGCTCTTTCTCTTTTAACAAAGAGGCAATTCTCTGTGACTCAAGCTCCATCTCCTTCAGTTTAATGACGGCCTCCATGTTCTGAACTGGCTGAACAGAAGGTGGGGGACTGTCTGCACCACCAGGCAAAACCCCAGCCTCCACCAACGCAGCCCACAACTCCGATTTAATGGAGTGTTTCTTTGAATGCTTGTCAATAGTCACGGCATAGTTCTCAGCCAGCAAAATCAAATGCTCTTTCGTACATCTATCAAACAACTCCCGACTAGGAGCCTCAACAAATTATTTCACCTTAAATTCCATATCTAATGTAGCACCAAACCACCAGCTAAAACTTGGGCACTAATGCTACCACAAACAGGGAAGAAAAAATTCCCTCACAACACACAGACTTCCTCAGTCCAGAAGCCTACCAAAAACCCCCCCTAAAAACGTCTAGGGTCCTCAAAACTTAGGACGAGCCCCCATTTTGTTACGACTCCCGAATGCAAGTACTTCAGAGCCGCGTAACACAAGTCAAAAACCAGGTTCAGGTTCAAAAAACAGTTTTAATTATTCATTGGAACACAAAAACCAAACCTGATTTAAACAACCCAGTCAGGGATATGTATAAACTGACAAACAATTTAACAATGCTCCAGCCAGCCACGCAATGGACCGTCGAACCGGAGATTCCAAAACCTGCCCAAAGAGATACAACCCTGAAACGAAAATACACGAAAACTCTAAGGTCAGCCCTTATCCGTCCCAATTCAATATCTGTTAACAAGGAATGGTGAAAATACACAAAGTTCTATGCCATGTGGTCAGGCTTCCTCGGCCCACACCAGCAGTCTGCTCATCAGTCAGGGTCGACGAAGAAGAGAGAGAATCCTGGGAAGCTCTGGTATTTATACTTCAGATGAGTCACCCGTCACCTGACGCAGCTTGGCCAATCGGGTACAGGAGCCTTTAACCCCTCGATTCCAGACTCACAGCCACGAGGCCTGTACTTGGGATAGAAACAGAGAAAGGTAAGTACATAGCATTCACCAGGAGGGGGAAGCGTCTAAAGTCAGATCCATTCCAGGCAAGCAATTAGTGAATGGTTACCGGGGTCGCCTGGAGTGTGGGGTTGGGGATACAGTTAGATGAACCTTGATCATATTGAGTGGTGAAACAGAGACGATCTGTTAAACCAATTCCTCAACCAGTGGAAATGGTCGCCCTGTCTATTTTCAAACCGGGAACCAGAAGCCGTGAGAGGGTCCCTAGAATTTGGGATTGCCTTGCTCAGTGAACTGGATTGCAGGAAATCAGACAAACAGCATGAGGTGGAGAGTTGGGACTGATGGAGATTGAAATAATATCCCCTTTGCTGGAACAATGCCGCTCCGAATTTCCATCCCTCAGTATCGCCACAATTCCCAGTCTTCGGAGTTACTCAATCAATTCTCTGAATTATTCACAACCAGTCACCGTGGGGATTTAAATTGGCCGATGTCATCTGTTTGCGAATAATTTCAAACTCTCTATTTTTAAACTCTAATGAAACTGTACAGTCCCGCTGGAGACGGAAAATGGTATAAAATCTCCAGGAATGTTCTGCCCCAGCATTTCATTCCGAGAGACTGCCGGAAGCTCACGGGGACACGTCACTGGGCAGAGACAATGGGGGAAATCTGAGGGAATATTATGACGTGGAGAAAATATTGTACGTGATCATTGCTGCCGTTGGAGTCGCTGGTAAATGAGCAGGAAAGTTCAAGTTTGATATCTCCGTGTGTTAACTTGATTCTGATCATTTTACAGACTTCACAACTGGTGATCGTTGTACAATAATATGTGTAGTGTATCAATCCTCAGAGTGACATCTTTTAAAATTTTATTAACGCTGTGATTTTTCTGATTTTTAGAGAGCTGAAACTAACCCTCTTTTCATCTCACTGCCGATACCTGCTAGAATGCTGTTCCTGCCTTCAGTGGCACATTGGCCAATGCTCGGGACAGGCAGCTCTCCGGGACGGTGTGACTGGGAGGGGTTTGCATTGTGAAGTTCACTGTGTCTGCGTTATAGATCAGAGTGAACACCCACCCCGTGAACGCGTCTCACTGTGGAGTCTGTCACAGTCGGATTACACCGCCTGTTGGTCAATAATTGGATCCATCTCCTGGGCCAATGGCCGCGGATCTACCGACGTGTGTGTGTTGTTACAGAGCTGAACTCACTGTGGAATGAATCCATTGACGGAGCCACTCTGCTGCCGGATTCTAAGTTGTCCCTGCCTTCCCTCTGGAAGGCTCATCGTCCCCACCAGATGCCGAGTTCCCAGAGCCCTGGTTAAAACCGGCCACATCAGAGACAATGAGCAGGGTTAACTACAGAAATGAGCATTCCGCCTATTGTAGCGGGTGGCTGCTCGTTCCCTCCCCGCCCTTTAACCCGCCTGTCGCCTTAGCTCTTCTCCCCTGAAGCAGGCAGGTTGGGCACAGTCGGAGCCGGATCTGACATTGTTAAACTTGCAGCCGCGCACCGACTCCAACACTCCTGATCTTTAGCTGAAAGTCGAGCCGGTGTTCAGCCCCGGAGAACGTGTTCAGTAAATGCCCAGTGTCCGTTCCCTTCTCTTTCCGCAGTGAATTTAGTGGCGATTGTGATCCTGTCCCGGGGAAAGTGCGGCCTCTCCACCTGCACCACTCGCTACCTGGTGGCCATGGCAGCGGCCGATCTACTGGTCCTGATCACCGAGGTCATTTTGTATCAGATCAATTATCATTACTTTAATTGTAGTTTCCTGTCCATCACACCAGTGTGCAGTGTTAACCTTGTACTGAGGACTGCAGCTACGGACTGTTCTGTCTGGTTCACCGCCACTTTCTCCTTTGATCGGTTAGTCGCCATTTGTTGCCAGAAGCTGAAAACTAAATATTGCAGCGGGAAAACTGCGGCTGCGGTTCTCGCAACAGCCGGCGTTCTGTTCTGTCTGAAAAACGTTCCCCGCTACTTCACAACGGAACCCTGGACAATCATCGACAATGTCCCGTGGGGCTGTGTCACGCTGGACAGTTATTACACTGACCCCGGGTGGGCGGCATTTGACTGGCTCGACACGCTTTAAACTCCGTTCCTCCCTTTCGCTGTAATGCTGCTGCTTAACGCTCTGACAGTCCGCCACATTTTAGTGGCCAGTCGGGTCCGTAAGGGGCTGAGGGATGAGAGCAAGGGGGAGAACCGCCGTGACCCGGAGATGGAGAGCAGGAGGAGGTCTGTGGTTTAACTCTTCATCGTCCCCGGCAGCTTCATCCTCCTGTGGCTGACGTGCAGTGGCTTGCAAAAGTATTCATACCCCTTGAACTTTTCCACATTTTGTCACGTTACAACCACAAACGTAAATGTATTTTATTGGGATTTTATTTGATAGACCAACACAAAGTGGTGCATGATTGTGAAGTGGAAGGAAAATAATACATGGTTTACAAACTTTTTTACAAATAAAAAACTGAAAAGAGTGGCGTGCAAAAGTATTCAGCCCCCTTTACTCTGATACCCCTAAATAAAATCATGTGCAACCAATTGCCATCAGATGTCACCTAATTAGTAAATAGAGTCCACTTGTGTGTAATCTAATCTCAGTATGAGACATTTCATACCAGGGCATCGGTACCAGGGCGGTTCCCCTCCGCCACCATAGATGAGGCTCACACCAGGGTCTCATCCATACCCCGCAACACTGCTCTCTCTCCCCATCCCCGCACACGCAACAAGGGCAGAGTCCCTCTGGTCCTCACCTTTCACCCCACCAGCCGGCAAATACAACACATAATCCTCCGCCATTTCCGCCACCTCCAACGTGACCCCACCACTCGCCACATCTTCCCATCTCCCCCCATGTCTGCCTTCCGCAAAGACCGCTCCTTCCGCAACTCCCTCGTCAATTCTTCCCTTCCCTCCCGCACCACCCCCTCCCCGGGCACTTTCCGTTGCAACCGCAAGAAATGCAACACCTGTCCCTTCACCTCCCCCCTCGACTCCATTCAAGGTCCCAAGCAGTCGTTCCAGGTGCGACAAAGGTTCACCTGTATCTCCTCCAACCTCATCTACTGCATCCGCTGCTCTAGATGTCAGCTAATTTACATCGGTGAGACCAAGCGTAGGTTGGGCGACCGTTTCGCCGAACACCTCCGCTCAGTCCGCCTTAACCTACATGACCTCCCGGTGGCTCAGCACTTCAACTCCCCCTCCCATTCCCAATCCGACCTCTCTGTCCTGGGTCTCCTCCATTGCCAGAGTGAGCAACAGCGGAAATTGGAGGAACAGCACCTCATATTCCGTCTGGGGTCCTTGCGCCCTTATGGCATCAACATTGAATTCCCCCAATTTGGCTAGCCTGTGCTGTCCCCTCCCCTTCCTTCACCCTCTAGCTGTCTCCTCCCACCCTCCCATCCGCCCGCCCTCGGGCTCCTCCTCCTCCCTTTTTCCTTCTTTCTTTCCCCACCCCCCATCAGTCTGAAGAAGGGTTTCGGCCCGAAACGTCGCCTATTTCCTTCGCTCCATAGATGCTGCTGCACCCGCTGAGTTCCTCCAGCAATGTTGTGTACCTTCAGTATAAATTCAGCTGTTCTGTGAAGTCCTCAGAGGTTTGTTAGAAAACATTAGTGAACAAACAGCATCATGAAGCCCAAGGAACACACCAGACAGGTCAGAGATAAAGTTGTGGAGAAGTTTAAAGCAGGGTTAGGTTATAAAAAAATATCCCAAGCTTTGAACATCTCACGGAGCACTGTTCAATCCATCATCCGAAATTGGAAAGAGTATGGCACAACTGCAAACCTACCAAGACATGGCCGTCCACCTAAACTGACAGGCCGGGCAAGGAGAGCATTGATCAGAGAAGCAGCCAAAGCATGGTAACTCTGGAGGAGCTGCAGAGATCCACAGCTCAGGTGGGAGAATATGTCCATAGGACAACTATTAGTCGTGCACTCCACAAATCGGGCCTTTATGGAAGAGTGGCAAGAAGAAAACCATTGGTGAAAAAAAGCCATAAGAAGTCCCGTTTGCAGTTTGCCACAAGCCATGTGGGGGACACAGCAAACATGTGGAGGAAGGTGCTCTGGTCAGATGAGACCAAAATTGAAGTTTTTGGCCTAAATGCAAAACGCTATGTGTGGCGGAAAACTAACACTGCACAGCACCCTGAACACACCATCCCCACTGTGAAACATGGTGGTGGTAGCATCATGCTGTGGGGATGCTTTTCTTCAGCAGGGACAGGGAAGCTGGTCAGAGTTGATGGGAAGATGGATGGAGCCAAATACAGGGCGATCTTGGAAGCAAACCTGTTAGAGTCTGCAAAAGACTTGAGACTGGGGCGGAGGTTCACCTTCCAGCAGGACAACGACCCTAAATATACAGCCAGAGCTACGATGGAATGGTTTAGATCAAAGCATATTCATGTGTTAGATGGCCCAGTCAGTCCAGACCTAAATCCAATTGAGAATCTCTGGAAAAAACTTCACAGACACTGTCCATTCAATCTGACTGAGCTTGAGCTATTTTGCAAAGAAGAATGGGCAAACATTTTAGTCTCTAGATGCGCAAAGCTGGTAGAGACATACCCCCAAAAGACTTGCAGCTGTAATTGCAGCGAAAGGTGGTTCTACAACGTATTGACTCAGGGGGGCAGAATACTTTTGCACGCCACACTTTTCAGGGGGGCCACACGTTGAGAACAGGAGGCAAACATTGGCCATCTTGAAACGGGTCTGTGGAATTCTCTGCCTCAGATGGCGGTGGAGGCCGGTTCTCTGTGTGCTTTCAAGAGAGAGCTAGATATGACTCTTAAATATAGCGGAGTCAGTGGATATGGGGAGATGGCAGGAACGGGATACTGATTGGGGATGATCAGCCATGTTCACATTGAATGGCGGTGCTGGGTCGAAGGGCAAAATGGCCTCTACCCCTGCACCTATTGTCTATTGTCTATTGTCAATTGGCCCCAAACTCTCTCTCCCTCCCCTGTCTCTCTCACCGTTCTCTCTCACTCAATCTATCTCTCTCGCTCTCTCTCTCACCCCCTCTATTTCCCTTGCCTACTCTCTCCCATCTCTCCCCTCCTCTCCCTCTCTCACCCTCTTTTATTTCCCCCTCCCACACTCCCTCCATCTCTCTCTCTACTCCCCCTCTCTGTCTCTTCCCTATCTCACTCTCTCTGTCCCTACCTCTCACAAACCTTTCTATCTCCCCCTCTCTATTTTTCCCCTCTCTCTCCCACTCTCTCGCTTTCCCCTCTCACTCTCCCCTGTCTCTCTCACCCCCATTCTCCCCCTATCTCCCCCTCCTCCCTCTCCCCAACTATCCCTCCCCTCTCTCCCTACTTTCTCTCCGCTATCTCTTTCTTTCCCCTCCCCTCTCTCGTTCTTCCCCCACTCTCACTATCCCCCTCTCTACCTCACCCTCTGTCCTTTCCCCCTCGCACTCTCTCACCATCGCACTCTCCCCTATGTCTCTTCCCTATCTCTCTATCTCTCCCCCACACTCTCACAACACACTCTCCCTCTCTCCCCATTCCCCCCAATCTCTCTCCCTTTCTCCCTCTCCCTCTCTCTCTCCCCCTCTCCAAAACCCTATCTCTCTCTCCCTGTCTCTTTCCCCCTCTCTCTCTCCCTCCCTCTCTCTCCGTCTCTCTCCCCCTCTCCCCCCCCCCTTTCCCTATTCCCTCTTTCTCTCCCTCTCTCTCCCTCAGTTTCTTCTCCCCCTCTCGCTCTCACCACTATCTCTGTCCCCACCTCTCTCTGCCCACCTCGCTCCCCACCTCTCTCAACGCGTCTCTCTCTCTCTTTTCTCCCACTCACTCTCTCCCCTCTCTCTCTCTCTTCCCCCTCTCCTTCTACCCCTCCGCCTCTTTCCCTCCTTTCTCTCTCCCCTTCTCTCACTGGCAGCCCTCTCCCCCCTCTCTCCCTCCTCTCTCTAGCTCTTTCCCCTGTTTCCCTCTCCTTCTCTCTGATCTGACATTCCCCCACCTGTGTAGATGATGACAGTAATGGGGACTCTGCAAAAGGGGGAATGTGATTTTTCGTGGCTCTCCCAACCCCATCTCTCTATCCTCTCCTTTCTTCTCCCCTCTCTCTCTCACTCTCTCACTCTTCCCCCCCCCCTCTCTCCCCTGTCTCTCTCCTCTGTCTCTCCCCCCTCTCTCTCCCCCTGTCTCTGCCCCAATATCTCCCCCTTTCTCCCTCTACTCTCCCACTCCCTCCCCCATCCCTCTCTCTTTCCTTCCCCCCCTCTCTCTGATCTGAAACTCCACCACCAGTGTTGATATTGATCATCATGGGGACTCTGAATAAGGTGGATGGTGATATGTCGTGAATACGGGGAGGGAAACCGCCTCCGCTGGGAACAGGAGCCAAAAGTCGGCCAAAAGTCGGCCATCTTGAAACAGGCCCCAAACTCTCTCTCCCCCCTCTCTCACCCCCCTCTCTCTATCCCCCGCTTTTTGCTTTCCCCCGCTCGCTCTCTCCCTCCTCGTCTCTCTCTCTTCCACTCTCTCTCTCACCCTCTTTTCTTTCCCCCTCTCACTCTCTCCCCAGCACTTTACCCCCTCTGTCTCTCCCTAACACTCACCACCCTCTTTCCCCCTTTCTCCCCATCTCTCCATCCTCTCTCTCACGTCCCTCTGTCTCTCCCCTTAGCTCCGTCTCTCTCTACCCCTCTCTCTCCCCCTGCCCTCAATCTCTCTCTCCCTCCTCTCTATCTCCGCCTCGCTCTCACTCTCTCCGCCCTCAACCCCCCTCGCTCTCACTTCCCCCTCTCTCTCACTTCCCCCTCTCTCTCCCCACTTCCTCGCTCTCCCCTCTCTCTCCCCCGCTCTCAACCCCCGCCTCTCGGTACCCCATATCTCCCCTCTCTCTCTCCTCACCTCTCTCCCCCTCTCTCCCTTTCTCTTCTCTCTCACTCCCCCTCTTTCCTTTGCCCCTCTCGCACACTCCCCAATCTCTCTCCCCATCCCTCTCTCCCCACCTCCCCCTCCTCTCTACCCACTTTCTCCCCCGCCTCTGGCTCCTCTCCCCCCCTCTCTCTCTCTCTCTCTCTCTCTCTCTCTCTGTCTGTCTCTCTCTATCTCCCTCAGTCTCTGTCTCTCCTCTCTCTCCCCATCTCTCCCTTCTCTCTCCCCTTCCCCTCACGACGCTCTCTCTCTGTCTCTCCCCTGCCCCCCACTCTCTCTCCACACTCGCTCTCTGCCCTCATATTCCGCCTGGGGACCTTGCATTGACATTGAATTCTCCCAATTTTGCTAGCCCTTGCTGTCTCCTCCCCTTCCTTAACCCTCTAGCTGTCTCCTCCCACCCTCCCATCCGCCCGCCCTCGGGCTCCTCCTCCTCCCCTTTTTCCTTCCTTCTCCCCCCCACCCCCCATCAGTCTGAAGAAGGGTTTCGGCCCGCAACGTCGCCTATTTCCTTCGCTCCATAGATGCTGCTGCACCCGCTGAGTTTCTCCAGCAATTTTGTGTACCCTCTGCCCTTACTCCCTTTCTCACTTATCTGTCGCGCTGCCCCATCTCACTCTCCACCCTCTTTCTTCCCCGCTCTCTCTCTCTCTTTAAAAAAATATATGTTTATTAGAAGCAAACATATTATGGTAAAGTATAGTTACATATTATAGTAAAAAACTTTTAATGTACATCAATCATACATTATTAAAATGTTCAATTTTCGATTGATTCTGCTTCTAGTGTTTTTTTTGTGTAGATAGAAAGAGAGAGAAAGAGAAAAAAATAATTACATATGTCAAAAAAGAAAAACAAGTGGAATGAATTACTGATAATACGTCATTGGAGATAGGTTCGTAGATTATAAAGTATAACTTTTCATCTAATCCTGAGTTCAAGCTTCAGTTGGGTTTCCGTGCCGGGCCAATCTATCCCTTCAAATAGTTAATGAATGGAGACCGTATTTTAACAAAAATTCTTGTTTGTCCATTAAGACAAGTCTAATTCTTTCTAGATGTAGGGTCTCCGACATTTCCACAATCCACATTTAAATTGTGGGGGCTGTAGGGACTACAACATTTTAATATTAATTTTTTCGCAGTTATTATACTGTAGTCGAGGAAGTTTATTTGGCTTGTAGTGAGTGTTAAACTTTGTTCTGATATTCCAAGTATTATTAGTTTTGAGTCTGGATCCTATTTAGTATTAACAATTTCAGAAATTATTCCAAACATATCAGTCCAGAAATTTTTAATTTTTGTACAATTTGCAAAAGTATGTGTTAAATTGGCCTCTAGGTGCAGACATTTATCACAAATAGGAGAAATATGTGTGAAGATTATATTTAGTTTTATTTTGGAGTAATGTAATCTGTGTAAGACTTTAAATTGTATTAAAGCATTCTGACATTTAACGAGCATTGATGTATATATTGTAGACTTTCGTCCCAAATATCTTTCGTTATAGGTTGACCTAATTCATTTCCCCTTGTGCATCTGTATAATTTCATCGATGGAACCTCGCTGTCTAAGAGGGTGTTATAAATATGTTAATAATTTTTCAGTGTTAGGATACTTATTCAAACATTCATCAAGAATTTCTGGTTCCCTAGTCCTGATGGCGTCGCGTGCACAACGCGAGGCTCTGCGTCTCCGTAGTTTTTGTAATTTAGTTATGTTTCTGTTAATAATCACCTTAGTTTTCGCCCGGAGCACCCGAGCGAAGACTCTATACGGCCGTCAGGAGCTATTAGAGCTCGGCCGTCTCTGCGTAACGAGCCCCAGAAGCGACTTTCAACTGCCGCCGGAGATCGCCAAGACACCGTGGTCTAGCGGGCCAGCTTCCCCGACAGGAAGTGGCCGGAGGCGGCGCAGGGACCGCAAACAAAGACGTGGGAAGCGGGGAGGACATCTAGCTAGGCTGAAATTAAATCCTCACCAGCCAGCTCTGCCCAGCATTTTCCTCGCGAATGTCCGGTCCCTGGTGAGTAAAATCGATGAACTAAGGCTGCGGATCACCACACACAGACGGATCGCTGACTGCAACGCCATGGTCTTTACTGAAACATGGCTCAACGATAACATCCCGGACAACGCCATCGAGCTGGAGGGGCGCACTGTCTTCAGGGCCGACAGAACAGCGGAGGACTCCGGTAAGACCAAGGGCGGCGGAATGTGCATCTATGTGAATAACACATGGTGCACGGACGTTGGTAGGATTGGTAGTCACTGCTCTGCTGACCTGGAATACCTGATGTTAAAGTGCAGGCCCTTCTATTTGCCCAGAGAATTCACATCGACTGTTATCACCGCAGTCTATGTACCCCCGGACGCTAATGCCAGGCTAGCAATGGAAGAGCTGCAAGCTGCTATCAGCAAACATCTATCTGCTCACCCAGAGGGGGCATTTATTGTTGCGGGTGATTTCAACCACTCCGACCTTAAAACTGTACTCCCCAGGTTCCATCAACATGTTTCCTGCCCAACCAGAGGAAACAATATTCTGGACTTAGTTTACACTAATATTACTGAAGCCTACAAAGCCCTCCCCCTCCCCCACCTTGGTCAGTCTGACCACCTCTCTCTGTTCCTGCTCCCCAAATACACACCTCTGATCAGACCTGTGAAACCTACCACGAGGACAGTGAAGGTCTGGCCTGAGGGGGCTGTCTCTGTTTTACAGCAGCAGTTTCAGCAGACAAACTGGAGTCTGTTTGCTACCCAGTCCACCTTCAATTCACAAGTGGACATCAACTCATACACCTCAACAGTTATGGACTATATAAAATTCTGCACCGATAATGTCACTACCCACAAAGAAGTAAAGACCTTCCCTAACCAGAAGCCGTGGATGAGCAGGGAGGTCAGACTCCTACTGAAGGCTCGCGATGCCGCTTCCAGATCTGGCAACGCTGAGGGATACAGCTCATCCAGGGCCAATCTGAAAATGGGAATTAGGAATGCCAAACTCAATCACAAACGGCGGATTGAGGAGCACTTCCAAAACAACTCTGACCCCAGGCGCATGTGGCAAGGAATCAAATCCCTTGCCGATTACCAGAAAGTTAACACCCCTCCCCGAGGCAACGCCACCCATCCTGACGAGCTAAACCATTTCTATGCTCGCTTTGACCGAGATAACAAAACCCTAGCCATCAAAGTTGCTCCACCCCCAAATGAACAACCCCTCAGTCTCTCCACCTCTGCTGTACAAGATGCACTGAGCAAGGTGAATGAGCGCAAAGCTGCCGGCCCCGAAGGCATCCCTGGCCGGGTGCTTAGGGCATGTGCTGGACAACTATCCCCAGTCTTTACCGACATTTGCAATCTCTCACTGGCCCAGGGTGTTGTCCCCACTTGCCTCAAGACATCAACCATCGTGCCAGTGCCCAAACAGTCAGCCACAGGGAGCCTCAACGATTTCCGCCCAGTGGCACTCACCCCTGTCATTGCTAAGTGATTTGAGCGGCTGATCTTGGCTCACCTCAAAGCCAGCCTCCCCCACACACTGGACCCCCATCAGTTTGCCTACCGGGCCAACAGGTCATAGAAACATAGAAACATATAAATTAGGTGCAGGAGTAGGCCATTCGGTCCTTCGAGCCTGCACCGCCATTCAATATGATCATGGCTGATCATCCAACTCAGTATCCTGTACCTGCCTTCTCTCCATACCCTCTGATCCCCTTAGCCACAAGGGCCACATCTAACTCCCTCTTAAATATAGCCAATGAACTGGCCTCGACTACCCTCTGTGGCAGGGAGTTCCAGAGATTCACCACTCTCTGTGTGAAAAAAGTCCTTCTCATCTCGGTTTTAAAGGATTTCCCCCTTATCCTTAAGCTGTGACCCCTTGTCCTGGACTTCCCCAACATCGGGAGCAATCTTCCTGCATCTAGCCTGTCCAACCCCTTAAGAATTTTGTAAGTTTCTATAAGATCCCCTCTCAATCTCCTAAATTCTAGAGAGTATAAACCAAGTCTATCCAGTCTTTCTTCATAAGACAGTCCTGACATCCCAGGAATCAGTCTGGTGAACCTTCTCTGCACTCCCTCTATGGCAATAATGTCCTTCCTCAGATTTGTAGACCAAAACTGTACGCAATACTCCAGGTGTGGTCTCACCAAGACCCTGTACAACTGCAGTAGAACGTCCCTGCTCCTATACTCAAATCCTTTTGCTATGAAAGCTAACATACCATTCGCTTTCTTCACTGCCTGCTGCACCTGCATGCCCACTTTCAATGACTGGTGTACCATGACACCCAGGTCTCGCTGCATCTCCCCTTTTCCTAGTCGGCCACCATTTAGATAATAGTCTGCTTTCCTGTTTTTGCCACCAAAATGGAGAACCTCACATTTATCCACATTATACTGCATCTGCCAAACATTTGCCCACTCACCCAGCCTATCGAAAGCCTTCTGGAAGTCCAGATACACCACATCCACTAGTTCTCCCCTATCCACGCTACTAGTTACATCCTCGAAAAATTCTATAAGATTCGTCAGACATGATTTACCTTTTGTAAATCCATGCTGACTTTGTCCAATGATTTCACCACTTTCCAAATGTGCTGCTATCCCATCTTTAATAACTGACTCTAGCAGTTTCCCCACTACCGATGTTAGACTAACTGGTCTGTAATTCCCCGTTTTCTCTCTCCCTCCCTTCTTAAAAAGTGGGGTTACGTTTGCTACCCGCCAATCCTCAGGAACTACTCCAGAATCTAAAGAGTTTTGAAAGATTATTACTAATGCATCCACTATTTCTGGAGCTACTTCCTTAAGTACTCTGGGATGCAGCCTATCTGGCCCTGGGGATTTATCGGCCTTTAATCCATTTAATTTACCCAACACCACTTCCCGGCTAACCTGGATTTCACTCAATTCCTCCAACTCCTTTGACCCGCGATCCCCTGCTATTTCCGGCAGATTATTTATGTCTTCCTTAGTGAAGACGGAACCAAAGTAGTTATTCAATTGGTCCGCCATATCCTTGTTCCCCATGCTCAACTCACCTGTTTCTGACTGCAAGGGACCTACATTTGTTTTAACTAATCACTTTCTTTTCACATATCTATAAAAACTTTTGCAGTCAGTTTTTATGTTCCCTGCCAGTTTTCTTTCATAATCTATTTTTCCTTTCCTAATTAAGCCCTTTGTCCTCCTCTGCTGGTCTCTGAATTTCTCCCAGTCCTCCGGTATGCTGCTTTTTCTGGCTAATTTGTACGCATCATCCTTCGCTTTGATACTATCCCTGATTTCCCGTGTTATCCACGGATGCACTACCTTCCCTGATTTATTCTTTTGCCAAACTGGGATGAACAATTTTTGTAGTTCATCCATGCAGTCTTTAAATGTCTTCCATTGCATATCCACCGTCAACCCTTTTAGAATTAATTGCCAGTCAATCTTGGCCAATTCAAGTCTCATACCCTCAAAGTTACCTTTCTTTAAGTTCAGAACCATTGTTTCTGAATTAACAATGTCACTCTCCATCCCAATGAAGAACTCAACCATCTTATGGTCACTCTTGCCCAAGGGGGCACGTACAACAAGACTGCTAACTAACCCTTCCTCATTACTCAATACCCAGTCTAAAGTAGCCTGCTCTCTCGTTGGTTCCTCTACATGTTGATTTAGATAACTATCCCGCATACATTCCAAAAAATCCTCTTCCTCAGCACCCCTGCCAATTTGATTCACCCAATCTATATGTAGATTGAAGTCACCCATTATAACGGTTTTGCCTTTGTCGCACGCATTTCTAATTTCCTGTTTGATACCATCTCCAACTTCACTACTACTGTTAGGTGGCCTGTACACAACACCCACCAGCGTTTTCTGCCCCTTAGTGTTTCGCAGCTCTACCCATACCGATTCCACATCCTGCAAACTAATGTCCTTCCTTTCCATTGCGTTAATCTCCTCTCTAATCAGCAACGCTACCCCACCTCCTTTTCCTTTCTCTCTATCCCTCCTGAATATTGAATATCCCTGGATGTTCAGCTCCCAGCCTTGGTCACCCTGGAGCCATGTCTCCGTGATCCCAACTATATCATAGTCATTAATAGCTATCTGCACATTCAACTCATCCACCTTATTACGAATGCTCCTTGCATTGAGACACAAAGCCTTCCGGCTTGTTTTTACAACACTCTTACCCCTTATACAATTTTGTTGAAAAGTGGCCCTTTTTGATTTTTGCCCTGGATTTTCCGGACTGCCACTTTTACTTTTCACCTTGCTACCTATTGCTTCTACCCTCATTTTACACCCCTCTGTCTCTACGCTCACACATTTAAGAAACCCTTTCCCTTTAACTCCATCCTCCACTAGCCCATTCGACACCCCACCCCCCTTATTCAGTTTAAAACCACCCGTGTAGCAGTGGCAAACCTGCCTGCCAGAATGCTGGTCCCACACCTGTTAAGATGCAATCCGTCCCTTTTGTACAGTTCCCCCTTACCCCAAAACAGATCCCAGTGATCTAAGAATCTAAATCCCTGCCCCGTGCACTAGTTCCTCAGCCACACGTTCAGGTCCCGTATCTCCCTGTTCCTGCTCTCGCCAGCACGAGGAACTGGAAGCAAACCGGAGATAACAACCCTGGAGGTCCTGCTTTTCAGCATTTTTCCGAGCTCTCTAAAGGCACGCTGCAGAATATTCATCCCCTTCTTTCCGACATCGTTTGTGCCGACATGCACTACCACTTCCGGATGTTCACCTTCGCCCTTGAGGATTTTCTGCACTCTGTCCGTGACATCCTGGATCCTGGCACCAGGAAGGCAGCACACCATCCTCGCATCCCGTCTGTTGCCGCAGAAACCCCTGTCCGTACCTCTCACAATGGAGTCTCCCACTACAATGGCGTTGCCTGCCTTAGGCCTTTTTGGTTTTGGCTCAACAGCCCTATTCGCATCACAAGCCAGTCCGCCGCCTAGTGTAAACACCTCTTCTGTCCCGACAGCTTCTAAGTGGGTGAACCTGTTCACAAGAGGTACAACACCCGGGGACGTTGGCATTCCATGCTTCCCTCCCGTTCTCACTGTCTCCCACCTTCTCTCTTCCAGTACCTTAGGTGTAACAATCGTACTGTAGGACTTGTCGAGGAACGACTCCGTTTCTCGGACGAACCGGAGGTCATCCACTTGCTTCTCCAGTTCCCCAACACGGCCCTTCAGGAGCTCTACCTGGATGCACTTTTCGCATTTGTAGCAGCCAGAGGCACCAGCGGTGTCCTTGACCTCCCACATACTGCAAGCATCACACTGAATCAGCTTGCCTGACATCTCCTTCTTTCGTCTCTCCCTCTGCGGTGTTTTGCGTAGTCTCCTCTCCTCAGCCTCCTCTCCGAAGACTCTCGAGCCAAAGACTCACACTTTACTCACAGGGCACTTCCCTCGCAAGGCCGCTCACTCACTGCCGCTCGCTAAGAGCAGTCTTGCTTAAATTGACTGATAAATTGCCTGATTTACCAATTTACAAACCAAATTCCTCAGTTTTCAACTATTTTCCCAGCACTGACTCACTTCTCTCCTCCCACTTGGGCTAGAGCCAATCAGTCGTATCTCTTGCTAAACTCCTGCTGCTGTTGTTGCTCCCAAAGCTACAGCAGTTCTACAGAGGACGCCATATCGGCGGCCCTACACTCTGCCCTGACCCACCTGGACAACAACAACTCCTACATCAGGTTGCTGTTCATTGATTTCAGCTCCGATTTTAACACTGTCATCCCCGCCAGCTTGATCACCAAACTCAGCGGGCTTGGCATCTCCACCTCCCTCTGCAACTGGACACTGGATTTCCTCACCAACAGACCACAGTCTGTCAGGTTCAACAACCTCACCTCCTCCACTCTAACACTGAACACCGGCGTGCCCCAGGGCTGTGTGCTCAGCCCTCTCCTCTACTCCCTCTTCACCCACGACTGCATCCCTAAGTACGGATCCAACGCCATCATTAAGTTTGCTGACGACACCACGGTAGTAGGACTGATCAGTGACAACGATGAGTCAGCCTACAGAGAGGAGGTCCAGCACCTGACAACCTGGTGTGCCAACAATAACCTCGTCCTCAACTCCAAGAAGACCAAGGAAATTATTGTCGACTTCAGGAAGGTCAGAGGGGGGCAGACATACCCCCATCCATATAAACGGGACTGAGGTGGAGCGCGTCTCCAGCTACAAATTCCTCGGGGTACACATCTCGGAGGATTTGTCCTGGTCCCTCAACACCTCCAAGCTGATCAAAAAGGCACAGCAGCGCCTTTACTTCCTGAGGAGGCTCAAGAAAGCCCACCTGTCCCCCCAGATCCTGACCAACTTCTACCGGTGTACCATCGAGAGCATCCTGACCACCTGCTTCACGGTATGGTACAGCAGCTGCACTGTTGCGGACAGGAAGGCACTACAACGGGTGGTGAAAACCGCGCAGCACATCATCGGTGCCCCGCTCCCTGCCATGGATGACCTCCACCGAAAACGGTGTCTGAAACGGGCTGGGAAGATCATTAAAGACCCCTCCCACCCCAACCATGGACTGTTTGCCCTCCTCCCATCAGGGAGGCGGTACAGGAGCCTCAGGTCTCGTACCAGTAGGATGAGGAACAGCTTCTACAATCATACCGTCGCATTGCTGAACTCGGAGTCCCGCCGATAGATTCCTCCGGTCCCTCCGTCCCTATTGTTTAATTATTCTGTATTTTTTATTATTCTGTTTCCTCTTTTTTTTAAAATTTCTATATTGCACTACTACGGACTGACGCAAAACTGCATTTCGTTGTACCCATACTCAGTATTTGTGCAATGACATTAAAGTTGAATTGAATTGAATTGAATTGAATATCCACTTGTGTATTAGATTTAACGTAATCTCTAATTTGTAGATATCTGAAAAAATTATTTGAGTGTAGTCCATAGATCTGTTGTAACTCTTGAAATGAAAGAAAAATGCCTTTCCTATAAAGATGTCCATACTTTTTAATTCCGTAATTTTTCCATTGTGTGAAACCTTTATCCAATATCCCTTAATCCCTCTCTCCCTTATCTGTCGCGCTGCCCCATCTTACTCTCCACCCTCTTTCTTCCACGGTCTCTCTCTCTGCCCCTTAACTCTCCCTTTCTCTCCCTTTCTACTCCCCCTACAGTTCCTTTCCCTCTCTCTCCTGTCTCTCTCACCTCCTCTCTCCCCCTCTCTCTACCCCTCTCTCTACCCCTCTCTCTCCCCCTATCCCCCTATCCCTCACTCTCTGCCACCTCTCAAACCCCCCCCCTCTCTCTCTCCCTCCTCTCTCTCAATCTCTCTTCCCTGTCCCTCTCCCCTCGCTCTGATCTGAAACCATCACCAGTGCAGATGATGGGGACACTAGATAAGGGGGGGGTGATTTTTCGTGGATACGTGGTCCAAACGGCCATTTTGTCGCCCTCCGCTGGGAACAGGATGCAAAAGTCGGCCATCTTGAAACAGCCCCCAAACTCCCCCGAGCGACGAAGAGACGAGACGACGAGAGAGAAGAGCAAACGAGAAGGAGAGAAGAGAAAGGGAGGAAAAAACAGTCGGATAGAGAGAGAGAAGAGCGCGAGAGAGAGAGAGAGAGAGAGTAGAGAAGAGAGCAGCGCGAGCGCGAGACGGAAGCGAGGATGAGAGAGAGAGAGCGAGAAGAGGAGTAGACGAGCGCTTGAGGAGAGAGGAGAAGAGAGAGAGAGAGAGAGCGAGAGAGAGAGAGAGAAGAAGAGAGAGAGAGGAGAGACGTAGAGAGGAGGAGAGCGAGAGAAGGAGAGAGAGATTCTCTCTCCCTCTCTCCTCTCTCTCTCTCTCTCTCTCCTCTCTTCTCTCTCTCTCTCCTCTCTCTCTTCTCACTCCTACTCTCTGTTCTCTCTCTGTCCTCGGTAGGGGGCGCTGCACTGGCCGCGCCTGTCGGCAGACGTGTCCGTCCTTTTTCAACGTTTTTAATTTTTTTAGTTATGTTAAACGTGTTGTTTTTTTTTAATGTTTCTTTGTGTGTTCTGTGTGGGCTAAGGTGGGAGGGAAACCGTTTCGGCAGCCTCTTTCCTGGAGAGGCGACTTTTTCAGGTCGCCTCCCACGTGGCCTAACAGCAAGGATCCGGCCCCGCCGACGTTCCCGGAGAGACGGCGCCCGGGGCTTCACCGGCGGGCACAGCGTGGACTTCTCCGGCGCGGAGCGGGTGAGACCTCGCTGGAGGGGAGCGCTCCGTTACGCTGGCCCGCGGCAGCCGGCAGCCTGAAGCCGCGGTCTGCAGAACTCCAGCTAGTGCGGCGTCTACAGCCCGGGATCTCACGTTGGGGACCCGGGGGAAGAAGCTTCCACCGCCGGCCCGCGGCCGTCTTCTACCGCGGGTGCGGTATGGACTTATCATCTCCCCTGGAGGGGAGCTTCGACCGCCGGCCCTGCAGACTGCGGTGCTTCCGGCTGCGGCACGGCAGGTACTTTAAAACTTTAACCGCCGGCCTGCGGCCTACACCAGCCTGAAGCCGCGGTCTCTGGTTGGGAAGAGCCGATCCTGGACTCACCTTGACTTTGACTTTGTCCCTTACCATCTGGACGCCCGCAGCAACGACTGTGGAGGGTGGAGGTCCCGACCACGGGGGAAAATGGAGGAGGACTGGCCAAGCTCTGTGCCTTCCACCACAGTGATGAATGCTGTGGTGGATGTTTGTGTAAAATTTTAATGTGGTTGTGTTCTTTATTATTGTACCGCTGCTGGCAATCCAAATACCACCGACCTTGGTTGTGTAGCAATAAAATTATTTCTATTCTATTCTACTCTCTCTCTCTCTCTCTCTCTCTCTCTCTCTCTCTCTCTCTCTCTCTCTCTCTCTCTCTCTCTCTCTCTCTCTCTCTCTCTCTCTCTCTCTCTCTCTCTCTCTCTCTCTCTCGTAATATGTGCAGTGTATCAGTAGGCGGAGCTTCTAATAATAAAGCACTACTGTTGTTAGGAAGTAAAGTAACCAATCTACATCTTTCCTTGCAGGAATGAAATTGAAACACATCTAAATCAATGTGACACAGAAACATAGAAACAGAGAAAATAGGTACAGGAGGAGGCCATTCGGCCCCTCGGGTCAGCATCGCCATTCATTGAGATCATGGCTGATCATCCCCACTCAATAACCCATGCCTGCCTTCTCCACATATCCCTTGATTACTCTAGCCCCTAGGGCTCTATCAAACTCTCTCTTAAACCTATCCAGTGATTTGGCCTCCACTGCCCTCTGTGGCAGGGAATTCCACAAATTCACAACGCTCTGGTTGAAAACGTTGTTTCTCGTCTCAGTCTTAAATGGCTTCCCCTTTATTCTAAGATTGTGGCCCCTGTTTCTGGACTCGCCCAACATTGGGAACATTGTTCCTGCATCTAGCTTGTCCAGTCCTTTTATAATGTTATATGTTTCTATAATATATGAATAAACACGTCACTATGTGAGGACTGAATAATACTGCAATCGAAACTCTAATAGCGCATATAGGGAAGTACAGATTGTTCAAACAAAGTCCTCGTAACTAAGGGGCGGCCAACAAACCGGTTCAGCGCGCGTACGGTTTAGACCCGCATCTCCTCCCTTCACTGGCGAAATAACCACGGAACCATGCGGGGAGAGCACTGCTGAGCCGGGGGACAAACACGGCGAGTGGGGCACCGCACGTGGTGCAGAAAGTGTAGGGGGCACAACCAACGCTAGGTCTGCGGCAGCAGAGGGGTAGGTCGGACGCGTGGTATCTGGATACGAGACAGCAGGACGTGGTTCCTTCACAGGAAGGAGATGTTGACGTTTGCGTCTGTAGATCCCTCTGTCTGTACTCACCAGGTATGAGCGCGGCTATAGCCAATCTATTCTAGACTGGGTATTGAGTAATGAGGAAGGGTTAGTTAACAGTCTTGTTGAGCGTGGCCCCTTGGGCAAGAGTGACCATAATATGGTTGAGTTCTTCATTAGGATGGAGAGTGACGTAATTAATTCAGAAACAAGTGTTCTGAACTTAAAGAAAGATAACTTTGAGGGCATGGGAGGAGAATTGGCCAAGATAGACTGGCAATTGATTTTTGAAGGGTTGACTGTGGATTGGCAATGGAAGGCGTTTAAAGACTGCATGGATGAACTACAACTACATCCCAGTTTGGCAAAATAATAAATCGGGAAAGGTAGTGCATCCGTGGATAACAAGGAACATCAGGGATAGAATCAAAACAAAAGATGAAGCATACAAATTAGCCAGAAAAAGCAGACTACCAGAGAACTGGGAGAAATTCAGAGTCCAGCAGAGGAGGACAAAGGGCTTAATTAGGAAAGGGAAAATAGATTATGAATGAAAAATGGCAGGGAACATAAAAACTGACTGCAAACGTTTTAATAGATATGTGAAGAGAAAACGATTAGTACAAACAAATGTAGGTCCCTTGCGGTAAGAAACAGTTGAATTGATCATGGGGAACAAGGACATGGCAGACCAATTGAATAACTACTTTGGTCTTGTCTTCACTAAGGAAGACATAAATAATCTGCCCTAAATAGCAGGGGACCGGGGGTCAAATGAAATGGAACTGAGTGAAATCCAGGTTAGCCGGGAAGTGGTGTTAGGTAAATTGAATGGATTAAAGGCCGATAAATCCCCAAGGCCAGATAGGCTGCATCCCAGAGTATGTAAGGAAGTAGCCCCAGAAATAGAGGATGCATCAGTGATAATTTTTCAAAACGCTTTAGATTCTGGAGTAGTTCCTGAGGATTGGAGGGTAGCTAATGTAACCTCACTTTTTAAAAAGGGAGCGAGGGAGAAAACGGGGAATTACAGACCAGTTAGTCTAACGTCGGTAGTGGGGAAACTGCTAGAATCAGTTATTAAAGATTGGATAGCAGCACATTTGGAAAGTGGTGAAATCATTGGACAAAGTCAGCATGGATTTACGAAAGGTAAATCATGTCTGACCAATCTTATAGAATTTTTCGAGGATGTAACTGGTAGAGTGGATACGGGAGAACTAGTGGGTGTGTTATATCTGGACTTTCAGAAGACCTTTGACAAGGTCCCACATAAGAGATTAGTATACAAACTTAAAGCACACGGTATTGGGTGTTCAGTATTGATGTGGATAGGGAACTGGTTGGCAGACAGGAAGCAAAGAGTAGGAGTAAACGGGTCCTTTTTGTAGATCAGTGCATGCTCCTTTAACATAGTGACCTCACCACTACTAACCACTCCCCATTGTCTCCTGTATAATTGTAGCTTCCCCGCCTCTAGCTCTCTCTCTAGTCCCAGTGATGACCACGGACAGCTAGAGCATAATGTGTGTAGTGACTTAATAAAGATACTTAGTAAGAGACTTTGTGTGTCGAACAAGACCTTTTACATGGTGTCAGCGCGGTAGACTTGCGTCTCCTGTTTATCGGCTTTATTTTATTATTTGTTTCTCCCAGTTGTTTCCCCACCTTTGCATTTTACTATGGCTAACTCGTGCCGTCGTCCTGACAAGCTCGTTTTTGACGCGGACATCGTGCACCGCTGGACTGTCTTCCAGCGCGACTATGAACACTACATCGCTATCGCTCATCCTGGTGCCACTCCTGTGGTACAGGTCACCTACTCCTCAACCTGGCTGGCCCGGAGGCTATGGAACATTATGCGTCGTTCGAGTTCGTCCCTCCGGAAGACCGCTATGACCCGGTATGTCTCATGACCAAGTTCACTGCCCTATGCGACATACCCACCAATAACATTATTGAGCTTTTCAAGTTCTTCACAAGGCGTCAGGTTCCCGGTGAGCACATTGACGCTTTCATTGCCTCTTTGCGACATATGGCTCGGCGGTGCCGCCTTGAAGCGATTACAACGGACGAATTGATCAGGGACGTCCTGGTCAACGGTCTCCTAGACTCTAAGCTGCGTGAAGAGCTCCTAATGAAGCCCGACCTGTCGCTAAAGGATGCCGTGCATTCGGCTCGTATGGCCTCTGCTGTTGGCTCCGTATCTCACCCGGCGTCCCAGGACATCAATTTCACCGGTACCGTTGGCCGCCGGCGGATCAATAGCCCGCCTCGCCGGTTCACCCCCTCTGCACCCGCTAAGGTCACCCCTCGTCGCTGCCCAAATTGTAATTTCTCTTCACACCAGTTCAACGCTTGCCCAGCGCTGGGTAAAACTTGCAATTCCTGCGGGAAGCTTAACCATTTTTCTGCAGCCTGTCGTTCTCGTGGGAAACCTGTCCCTGCTCCTAGAAGGAGTCTAAACAACCTTGCGGACTGTGATAGCGCGCCTGGTTCCCAGTACCAGCTCGAACTCACTGATTCTGATACGATTTCCTCCCATGGTGATCCGACTGTGTTTTCGCTCTTGAGTGCACCTGCTTTGATAACGGATCCCTCCGTACATGTTACTGTGAATGGACACTCCTTCCTCGGCCAAGGTCGATACTGGTGCGTTTGCCAACGTTATGTCTGTTCGCCTCTTCAAACAGATAAGCTCGGGGGAGAGAGTGACTCCCGATGACTCCCGCCTTCATGCCTATGGGGGAGGTGTTCTGGTCGCCGTGGGGAAGGCCACGGTTATCTGTACAGTTCTCAAGACCTCTCGGCCCCTCACTTTCTCCTGCTGGACTCTGATAACGTCACCCTGCTGGGCGCCCGTGCATGCCAGGACTTTGGATTGGTCTCTTTTCACCGCGACAGTCCACCTGGTGCAGGCCCCCATGGACCCCCTGATAGAGTATCCCGACCGTTTCGATGACGTTCTGGGCAAACTGCCCTGTGCCTATAAGATCGTTGTTGACCCGGGGGTCGACCCGGTGATTAGACCGGCCCACCGTGTGTCTTTTGCCATGAAGGGCCGCGTGGAGTCCACACTTCGTGATATGGTTTCCACTGGCATTCCTCAAGGAGGTGAGCGCTACCCACCTTGTGGGTCTCCACCATGGTCGTCGCTGCCAAGAAAGATGCGAGCGAGATCAGGATCTGCATCAACCCGAAGGACCTGAACCTTGCTATCCAACGCCCGCACTACCCCATGCGGACGGTGGAGGACGTCGCTGCACAGGTCGGTCCAGCCACAGTCTTCTCGGTCCTAGATGCCAAGAGCTCCTTTTGGCAGATCCCTCTGGATGAACGCTCATCCTTCTTAACCACCTTCAGCACACCTTTCGGCAGGTTCGTTTTCTCCGCATGCCCTTGGGATCAACTCAGCAAGCGAGGTTTTCCAGCGGACCATGGAACAGCTGTTTGCCGGGTTGCCATGCGCTATTATTGTTGATGACATTTTGGTATACGGGAAGGACGTCGCTGAGCACGACCTGCACCTCCGTCAAGTCCTGGACCGGGCTCGTGAGATCAATCTCAAGCTTAACCCGAAGAAGTGTCGGTTCCGCGTTCAGGAGGTCACGTACGTGGGCCACGTTTTCACGGCCAGGGGACTAAAGCCTGACCCCCAGATGACTGCTGCGGTCACCGAAATGCCCGCTCCCACGGACGTGCCCGGCCTGCAGCGCTTTCTGGGCATGGTCAACTACCTGGGTAAGTTCATACCCGACCTCAGCGAACTGAGTGCCCCCCTGAGAGAGATAATCAAAAAGGACAATGCCTGGGTCTGGCTACCGCATCACCAGTCGGCATTCGTAGCCCTGAAGTCCAAGCTCGCTCGCACCCCGACTTTAACGTATTTTGACCTGAACAGGCCAATCGTCCTCACCTGCGATGCATCTCGGTTCGGACTCGGTGCTGCCTGCCTGCAGCTCCATGACGATCGGCAGCTGCCTGTTTCCTATGCCTCTCGCACCATGACCCCTGCTGAGCAGCGCTACGCTCAGATCGAGAAGGAGCTCCTTGCCGTGGTTTTCGCATTGCTCCAAATTCAAAGACTACATTCTGGGCAACACTTTCACCATTGAAACTGACCACCAGCCGCTGGTCTCTATCTTGAACAAGCCTATCCATGCGGCCTCCTCACGGTTGCAGCGAATGATGCTGCAGCTCCAACGATTCACGTTCAACATTGTGTACCGCAAGGGCAAGGAGATGTTCGTGGCCGACACATTGTCCCGTGCGCCGCTCCCTTCCGTTGCCCGCCATCCATACGAATCGTCTGACCTGATGGTGCTGAACGTTAATATTGTTCCCTCTTGGCAGATGCAGTCCCTGGTCGAACACACTGCCGCTGATCCTGCCCTGCAACAGCTTGAGGGCGTCATCCGCCGTGGCTGGCCTGACCGACGCTCTTCCCTACCGGCCGGTGCCGTGCCCTACTTCCTGGTTCGGGACGAATTGGTGCTGCACAACGGCGTGGTGGTGAAGGGTCACAAGGTCGTGGTGCCGGACGCTCTGCGTGACCACTACTACCAAACCGCACACAGCGGTCACCCCGGGGTGGAGGCCACTTTGTCCCAGGCCCAAGCTCAGTTTTCTGGCCTGGCATGATTCAGGAGATTCGCGACAGGGTCTCCGCCTGTGCTGCCTGCAACAGCCTACTGCCTCATCAACAACGCCAACCTCTCATGCAGCAGCCGGCTCCCGAGTTGCCGTGGATGGCTGTCGCCACTGACATATTCGAATGGCGTGGCAAACACTTCCTGGTCCTGGTGGACTCCTACTCCAGCTGGTTCGAGGTGGACCAGCTGCCTTCCCTCACGTCTGCTGCCGTCATCGGGAAGCTTCGCCGCCACTTTTCTACCTTTGGTTCCCCGGTGACTCTCCAATCCGACAACTGCGGCCAGTTTACCAGCGCAGAGTTCGGCGCCTTCGCCGCCCAATGGAACTTTCGCCACATCACCAGCAGCCCCGAGTACCCGCAAAGCAACGGCCTCGCGGAGCGCGCTGCCCGCAGCGCCAAGGAGCTGCTGGAACATTGTCGTCTTGCCCATTCGGACTTCTACCTTGCCCTCCTCAACCTCCGCAACATTTCCCGGGACCCCGCACTTGGTTCGCCTGCCCAGCGCCTCATGTCCCGCACCACTCGACCCCCTCTCCCGGTTTCTCAGCAATCTCTAAAGCCCGCTGTCCGCAGCCCTGCCGCTTTCAAGGAGCGCATGATCGAGAAACAGGTCATCCAAAAGCGCTCCTTTGACAAATCTTCCCGACTGCTTCCCCGTCTGTTCCCAGGCCAGGTTGTCCGGATGATGTCCACCTCCGGTCATCACCGGCTGGCCGTTGTCGTTGGCAATGCCGACTCTCCCCGGTCCTATCTGGTTAATTACGAGGGCACTGTGTACCGTCGGACACGCCAGCACCTGCTGCTTATCAACGAGCCTGCTCCGCCTCCCGCGGCCCCGTATTCGCCGCCTGTCCATTCCCCGCCGCCTGTAACTCCTCCTGACCCTGTCACTCCTCGCATGCCACGTACTCTTCCCTCTCAGCTCCCGGTGCCCAGCCCACGCGAGCCTCTTTCTCCTGCTTCACCTGCTGAGGTGCCCGTTCCTTCCCCCCGTTCTCCTCCTTCCCCTGGGCGTTTGTCTCCCGGTTCTCCCATCTCTGTCCCTGCCCCCGTTCCTGTAGCTCCTGCGGTTGAAGGGGAAGGCGGGTTGCGCACCCGCTCTGGGCGGTTGGTCAAGCCGCCTGTCCGGTACGGAGTGTGCGAGTAGTCTGCGTCATGATGTTTTCTAACTGTTTCTGGTTTGCCTCTAGCGTATGAGCCGTGGTCGCTTTGTTTCCAAGAGGAAGGATGTAGATCAGTGCATGCTCCTTTAACATAGTGACCTCACCACTACTAACCACTCCCCATTGTCTCCTGTATAATTGTAGCTTCCCCGCCTCTAGCTCGCTCTCTAGTCCCAGTGATGACCACGGACAGCTAGAGCACAATGTGTGTAGTGACTTAATAAAGATACTTAGTAAGAGACTTTGTGTGTCGAACAAGTCCTTTTACACTAACTACCGCCACACACACACTGACTACCCCCATTGATATATTAATATTATTAATTTGCTCATTTTACCCCATACCCGCCCTATCCACTGACCCATAGCCCACAACTCGAAGGCACGTCTAAAGGGGGGTCGGGAAAGGTGTCAGGGCTGCGCCAGCAGTGAGGAGACAACCTCTTCAGCACGTGGACGCCGCTGACCCCGCGATCTTCCTCAACTTCTTCTTCTTTGGAGTTTTACGGCAGCCGGCATCCACAATGTTGCATTGCTGCCACCTTCTGGCTTCACTCCACAGTCCTCATGTCTTTACATTATATCCTTTTTATAAGGCCAGAGGCCCTCAAGAAATTAAACAACACCTTTACTCCTTTTCCTTCCCCTCCATACTCTAGAATGTTCTTTTCTGATATATCTGTCATTCCAATTTTCTTCATTTCACTGATCAAAACTCTTCTTTCTGTTTCATATCTTCTACATGCAACTAGAGCATGCTGAACTGTTTCCGGCTGATGGCATTCCTCACACATCCCAGTAGGGTGTTTTCCCAACATTTTTAATGTGCTGTTCAGGTGAGTGTGTCCTATCCTTAATCTTGCTAATAGTACCTGTTCTCTCCTGTTCCCCCCTCTTCTTGCTGTAATGCCCACTCTATTTTGTAGCGAATAGAGGTGTCTAGCATTTGTTTCCTGTTCCCAGTATTGTTGCCATTCCTGATTTATTTTCTTCCACACAATGTGTCTTCCTTCAGATTTGATTCCTTCATAATTGTAGGTTTACCTCTATGTTCTCTTTTTTAACGGCCTCTTTTGCTAATTTATCCACCTTTTCATTTCCTAGCACACCAATGTGTGCTGGGACCCACAACAAAGTCACGTCACTGCCCTTCCTTGTTACTTGGCTTAATAGTAGTAGAATTTCATACACTAGGTCAGGCCGCCTATGGGATGCACCAGACCCAATACTCTGGATTGCAGACAATGAGTCGCTACATATTAATACTTTGCATGGTTGCACCTGTTCTATCCACCGAACTGCCATCAAAATAGCGTACAGTTCCACTGTATATACTGCCAAATAGTTATTTGTTCTTTTGCAAATCTCAACATTCATCCCTTGCACTACCACAGCTGCCCCTGTTGTTTCAGCTACTGGGTCCTTTGATCCATCTGTGAAAATTAAGAGGTGTTCCCTGTATTTATTATATATATGGTTATGGTATTCTGTTTTTAGGTCCGAATTGTTTTCCCTCCTTTTTGCCTCCCATATCTCCAGATCAACTTTTGGGATGTTCAGTAACCATATTGGGACAGATGGCCACAATACTACAGGGCAGAACTCTTTGTCCTCTACTTCCATGTCCCTTGCCACACCTCCTTCAACCCAGCCGAAGCTTCCAGACTGAGCCACCCCTCTCTCCCAGCACTCCTGTACTACCTGTTTTGTTGGGTGGTTCTCTCCATGACCCTTAAGGCTTAGCCAGTAATTAGCCATTAGTTGTCTGCGGCGCAGTCTCAACGGCATCTCCCCAGTTTCCACCTGTAGTGCACATACAGGTGACGTCCGCACACCTCCTATACAGATTCTTAGAGCTTCCGCTTGGACTTTGTCCAACTCGGACAACACTGACTTAGATGCTGATCCATAAGCTATACTGCCATACTCTAGTCTGGATCTGATCAGTGATACATAGATATGTATAAGAGATAATATATCTGCTCCCCACTCTAAACCTGCCAAGCATCTCATTACATTGATGGCTTTTTTGCATTTTCCAATTATTTTTGTAATGTGGACCCTCCATGTTAATCTGGAGTCAAAATGGACTCCCAGGAAATGGAAATCTTTTAGTCTTTCCAAATTGTTGCCGTATAGTTTTAACTGGACATCCTCTTTAATTTTCTTCCTTGTGAAAACCATTGTCTTTGTCTTCTCTATAGATAATTTAATACCCCATTTCACTCCCCACTCTTCCACCTGGGCTATCCCTTGCTGCATTTTTTCCACGATAAAATCTATATTCTTCCCCTTTCTCCATAGGCTGCCATCATCTGCAAAGAGCGATCGCCCCATCTCTGGTTGAATGTTTGCAAATATATCATTGATCATGATTGAGAATAGGATCGGGCTTATCGCACTTCCCTGGGGAGTTCCATTCTCGACTACACATTTACTAGAGATGTCTGACCCTATTTTAACTTGGATACTTCTACCGTTAAGATATTCCATTATCCAGTTAAAAATATTTCCTCCTACTCCCATTAAATGCAGCTTTATTAGAAGACCTTCTCTCCACAACATATCATAAGCCTTCTCTACATCAAAAAATACGGTAACTACAGATTCTTTTTTAACTTGTGCTTTCCTTATATCATCTTCCAAGCACAGAACTGGATCATTAGTACCTCTCCCTTTTCTAAAGCCACTCTGATAATTAGCCACTATACCGTTTTCTTCCATTAGATGCATTAATCTTTCATTTACCATTCTTTCCATCAGTTTACACATGTGTGCTGTTAAAGCTATAGGTCTATAATTTACTGGATTACTTGCATCTTTCCCTGGTTTCCTAATAGGCACAATGATTGCTTCCTTCCACCTCTCCGGTATTCGCCCTTCTTCCCACACCTTGTTATATAGTGCAAGTATCTTTTGGAGTCCCTCCTCACTTAGATGCTTTATCATTATGTAACAAATATCATCCTTCCCTGGGGCTGAGTTCTTACACTTGGCCAGAGCTCTCTTTAGCTCCCCCAAATTAAATGGAATATTGTACTTGTCCTCTGTGATACATTTCCTTTGTAAGGCCTCAACATTTTCCTCTCTTGTACTTTCCCTACCTCTTCTTCCTTCATCTGACAAGTTGTGGGAGCTGTGAACCCTACTAAAAGTGTTAACCATTAGTTCTGCTTTGTCTTTATTTGAGACTACAGTTTGATCTCCATTTGTTAAGATGGGATAACTCCACTCCCTTTTATCACCTTCCATTTTTTTTAATCATCCCCCATATCTCCCCTACCTGTGTTGTGTTTCCAATTGAATCACAATACTTCCTCCAATATGCTCTTTTTGTTTGTCTTATAGTCCTCCTTACAATTGCCTGAGCCTGTTTGTAATTAATCATGTGTTGGTAGTTATGAGTTCTTTTTAATAATATGAATGCTCTGTTTCTATTCACCACCGCCTCTTTACATTTATTGTCCCACAATGGCACAGCTTTCCTTTTTGATTTTCCTTTACTTTTAGGTATGGAAACTAATGCTGCTCTTTTGATACCTTCTGACAATTTATTCTCAAAGTTTTCTATATCTGTCTCTTCTTGTATCGGTTTTACATATCTATCACTTTCCTCCTTAAATTTCTCCCAATTAGCCTTTCCAAACCCATCGTCAACTTCTGTTTTCTTTACTCATAGTTAAAGTAATATTTATTTTGCATAGCACAGGATGATGATCACTTCCTATGGTACCCTTTTCATATACTTCCCAGTTACATTTAGCAGCAATCCTATTAGAAACAAGTGTAAGGTCCAACACAGACTCCTTCCCTGTCCTAACATCTACCCTGGTCTTTTTTCCATCATTTAGACATACTAGATTACCATTATTTAATAATTCCTCAATTACCTGTCCATTATTATCTGACTTTCCACTGCCCCATAATGTATTATGTGCGTTATAGTCCCCACACCAAATAACATTAGATTTGCTCTGGCCTTCTACTTCCTGTAACTTATTGACCTCTAATCGCTTACATGGATTATAGTAATTTATTACCACTATTTTCCTCCTCTCAGACCACACTTCTATTACCACATATTCCTGTTCCTGCCCAATTCCTAATACCTTGTATGGTATCCATTTTTTTAATGAAAGTGGCACAACCCCCTCCTCCCCCATTTCCCCTATCACATCTCACTGCAACATAATCATATAGAACAAAATCTAAACTTGGTTTTAACCAGGTTTCCTGGATACATACGACATCTGGTTTTTCCTTCCTACTGTCTATGAATTACTTAAAGTCTTGCCCATTGGCTAACAAGCTTCTTGCATTCCATTGTAGGATTAACATTAATATTTTTAACCCACACATGTTGACTCTTGGCTCCCCTGGATACTGAGACCATCATGTATTTCCTCCCACTTCAATCCTGCCATGCCCAAGTGGTGGACTGCAGCCTTTACAATGATTTGGATCCTTTCTGTTTTGGATTTTACTTCTGCTGTCGCATTTATTACTCCTGCTATACATATAACCAGGTTTTTCTTTTCTTTCCATATACTCTTTTCTTTTTCTTTTATTGTTTCCATTATGCCCATATCTTGCTCCCTCCTGATCCTTCTTTCATTAATCTGTTTTGTAGGGTCAGCCCTTTTTGCTGCCTCTGCATAGGAGACCTTTTCCTTCACTCTTATGTTTTGTACTTCAGCTTCACGTTTCATCACCTCACAGCCCCAGTAAGCCACACTATGCTCTCCTCCACAATTACAGCACTTTGGTTTGACCCCCTCTCCACACTGACCATATTCATGGTCCCCACTACACCTTGCGCATTTCCTCGCCCCCTTGCACATTTTAGCTATATGCCCAAATTTCTGACATTTGAAGCACCTCATTGGTTTGGGTATGTACTCTCTTACACTATATCGCATGAATCCAAAATGGACCCCTTTTGGAAGGGATTCTGTCTTGAATTCAAGCAGGACTGACTCAGTTTCCTCTTTCTTTGCTCCTTTAGTCATTCTTTTGGCATTCATAATTAATTCACATCTCTTTCTGAGTTCCTGAACCAGTTCACTCATATTGACTTTGAGAGGGATTCCATAGATAACCCCCTTACACCCTGCCCTCCTCCGTTCTCCCACTCTCACTACTTTGATTATTTTGATTTTGTCAATCTTGTTCATTTTCATTGCCTTTTCAACTTGAGCCTCACTGTTGCACCCTATTAGCATGTTTCCATCTTCCAGCACTCTTGCATACTTTACTTCCCCAACCTGGGCTCTGATTATTTTTGTCAGCTTCATTGGATCTATCTTCTTTACTCCTCCTTCTCCTTCAAACCTCACCACTACATTTAACGACATTTCCTTTTCTGGTTCCTTTTCTGGTTCCTTGTCTTCACTCTCCGATCCACCAATATTGCTTTTCCTTCTTTTACGGCTGCTCTTCCTGGGGCTACCCCGTGTTCCCACGGTTTCCCACTCCTTCTCAACATTTCCTTCATTATCCTCTCCTCCACTGGCCTCCATACCACTAGACCCACTCTCGCCTGTCATTTTGTAACAGCAGGGAATATTGCCAGAGCACCGTTTACCGGACCTATACAGGCTGTCGGCCGATACCCCAATACAATATCTCCCTACTATTACTACTCAGTGTCTCCTCTCTCTCTCTCCCAACCTCCGCACCGGCGCGGTCCCTCCCTGCAGCTGCACTCAATCGACAGCCAAACTCGGGTCTCCCCCGGCACCAGCCGTCACTTCTGCCGACCCCGCGATCTGCAGAACAAAGATCCTAAAGCGGACCTGAGCTGAAGGACCACAAAATTGCTGGGGAAACTCAGCGGGTGCAGCAGCATCTATGTAGCGAAGGAAATAGGCGACGTTTCGGGCCGAAACCCTTCTTCAGACTCGATCTTTGTTGCAGAACGTTCTCGATCTTTCAGCTGCTGGGCAACCTTAATATTTTTTTTTTTAAATGTCAGTTTGGTGATGATTTTCAGCAAATATCTCAGGAAATAATGGACCAAATTTATAGAGGATTGGATTTTTGAAATCATATGGAAATTTTCTACCAGAAGATGTAAAACATCACTGTTAGTGTCAGCAGCTGGGCAGCGGTCAGATTTCAAAAAAGGTCAGATTGGTTAACAATTTTAATTAAAAAGTCGGGAAAAGTCGGGTGGGAGAGGGGTCGGGGCGCGGGCACCGGCTGAGCTGAGCCAGGATTCAGGGGACTGGAGTTTCAGGGCGGCGCCGCGTCGCTGCGGCCGCCCCACCACCACCACCATACGCTGTCAATCACCGGGCAGCTTCGTCATCGCTCTCCTCCTCCTGCTACGTCACCGCCCGGTGGCGCGCCATTCTGCGGATCTTTGGTTCACATTTGCAGCATCTGCGGGTCTTTAGTTCACATTTGCAGCATCTGCGGGTCTTTATTTCACATTTGCAGCAACTGCGGGTCTTTATTTCACATTTGCAGCAACTGCGGGTCTTTAGTCCACATTTGCAGCATCTGCGGGTCTTTATTCCACATTTACAGCATCTGCGGGTCTTTATTTCACATTTGCAGCATCTGCGGGTCTTTATTCCACATTTACAGCATCTGCGGGTCTTTATTCCACATTTGCAGCAACTGCGGGTTTGTTTAATTTCTTCCCGGTGACGGATTCGGCCCCGCCCCCGCCGTGATGACGCATGTGCGCGGTCTGACACGTCACCGGATGGGCGGCGGCTCGTCGAGTATCTGTGGACCGACCTGTTGCAGCGGCGGATGAGGGGATTCCGGGCCGCTGTCGGGAGACTCAGGGCCCCGTTGCCCGGGCGGGCGGGCGGGGAGACTCAGGGCCGGGTAGCGAGGACAGCTGATTGACATCCATCGGTGAGTATTTTGTCCGCCGATCCCCAGTGGACGGGTCCATTGAAGTCGATAGGGGTGAAGCCATAGGCGGCCATCTTAACTACTGGCAGTCTCCCATTGAAGTCAATAGGGGTGAAGCCATAGGCGGCCATCTTAACTACTGGCAGTCTCTAATTGAAGTCAATGGGAGTGAAGCTATAGGCGGCCATCTTAACTACTGGCAGTCCGGGCGGGGAGACTCAGGGCCGGGGGGCGAGGACCGCAGATTGACATCCATCCATCGGTGAGTATTTTGTCCGCCGTTCCCCAGTGCACGGCTCTAATCTTGGGGAGAGACTTGGGTTAAATCCCCCCATTGAATGTGATTTGCTCTTGTCTGTGAGGACATTGAAGTTAATGTTGTGACTAAATGTGTCCCAGTGATAGTTTGAAGCAGAAAAATCATGTTGAGCAACAGCTGCTGCTGCTGTGTTTTGTCATTGTGGAGATTCACATTTGCAGCATTGGTGGAGATTCACATTTGCAGCATTGGTGGAGATTCATGCTGCACATGCATCACACACACTTGTTTCAAGTTGTAACCAACACTTGATGTGCTGAATGAGCTGAGCAGTCTGCTGGAGTCAAAGCAAATGTCCCAGTTTGTTTTGCACTTACTAAATGGCTCAATGTTCAAGGAATAATTTCATAATGAAACCGTCAGCTTGTTATTTCTGGTTCAGATATTTTTGCTGATAAAACTTCTTCATTTGCCAGAGTAAAGGCCTTTCTGAGCCTTCTGTACGGAGAGTTGCACATTTTTTATCGCCATCTGGTCAAGTCATGAGAGTTTATAGTCTGAAGAAGGGTTTCGTCCTGAAACGTTGCCTATTTCCTTCGCTCCATAGATGCTGCTGCACCCGTTGAGTTTCTCCAGCACTTTTGTCTACCTTGGATTTTCCAGCATCTGCAATTCCTTCTTAAAGTTTATTGTCATGTGTCCCAGATAGGACAATGAAATTCTTGCTTGCTGCTGCACAACAGAATATTGTCGGCATAAATACAGATTAGATCAGTGTGTCCATATACCATAGAATATATATATATATATATATATAGATATATATATATACACATACACGTAAATAAACAGATACAATGCAATAGGCTGCGTTTTGTCATTGGATGGTTTGTGGAGATTCATGTTGCACAATGACACAGATCTATACATTTGTAAAGTAAATGTTGGAGTTTGTTCCAGTTACAAAATGGCCGAACATTCACAGTAATTATTTATAATTAAATTGGGGCGTCAGATGTTGAACCTGTTATTCCCGTTTTCATTTATTTTTGGCCAGCAACTTCCTCTTGCCATAGTAAAGGAGTGTTGCTCGTTTTTGTCGCCCTCTGGTCACAGCAGAGAGAGTGATCCCAGGAGACGGTACAGCAGAATGGTGGCAAGAGGAAAATATACTTTGTGGATTTGTAGCATGGAAGGCATTTTGTACATATTTGAATAATGAACCGAGAACTAACATAGAAACATAGAAATTATGTGCAGGAGTAGGCCATTCGGCACTTCGAGCCTGCACCGCCATTCAATATGATCATGGCTGATCATCCAACTCAGTATCCCGTACCTGCCTTCTCTCCATACCCTCTGATCCCCTTAGCCACAAGGGCCACATCTAACTCCCTCTTAAATATAGCCAATGAACTGGCCTCGACTACCCTCTGTGGCAGAGAGTTCCAGAGATTCACCACTCTCTGTGTGAAAAAAGTTCTTCTCATCTCGGTTTTAAAGGATTTCCCCCTTATCCTTAAGCTGTGACCCCTTGTCCTGGACTTCCCCAATATCGGGAGCAATCTTCCTGCATCTAGCCTGTCCAACCCCTTAAGAATTTTATAAGTTTCTATAAGATCCCCTCTCAATCTCCTAAATTCTAGAGAGTATAAACCAAGTCTATCCAGTCTTTCTTCATAAGACAGTCCTGACATCCCAGGAATCAGTCTGGTGAACCTTCTCTGTACTCCCTCTAGGGCAATAATGTCCTTCCTCAGATTTGGAGACCAAAACTGTACGCAATACTCCAGGTGTGGTCTCACCAAGACCCTGTACAACTGAAGTAGAACCTCCCTGTCCTATACTCAAATCCTTTTGATTTGGGACTGGGACTCGAGTTGGGACTGTCTGTCGGGTATGTGAGTGGAGGTATGGCATTTGCACAAATCTATTGACCAGGAATACGTGACTTTTGCAACTTTTTTTGGGCATGGAAATTTAAAGAAACATTGCTATTCCAGAAGATCTGAGGAATAAGCTGCCATGCTGGAAACACTCAGCAGTTTGAGAAGCATTTGATTACAGTCCCAGTTCTGATAATGGATCATCCAACATTACACTTTACACTGTTTTCAGTATTTACTATTTTAATCAATGAAGTAAATGCACTTTGTCTTTGTTACACTGTAGAAAAAATGGTAGTGATTTGTGCTTGTCCCGATCCCACAGAACGGTAAGGTAAACAAATATGTTTGATTTAGATGCTAGAGGTTGTTTAAAGGTGGAGAGAGATCACCTGTCCACAGCTGGGATAGTTCAGGACCAGAAGTAATACCATTTAATGCAGACTTGTATCTTTCAGCTATGATAATAGAGAAGGTCTGCAAGATGAGACGGATTATTCTCCTGTGAAGTGGGACTGGTGGTGGTACTGCAGACATCACCTGACATCATGGAGACCCTGCAGAGTCCAAGCCTGGGATATAATCCTGCTATTGTGGAATGGGAACTCCAGGAATGTGGTGGAATGTGCCATGGGGACTGGGGACTACAGTTTCCAGTAGAATTGAGATATTTGCAGTTGGCCCATGAAATGGTTTATTTCCCCTTCCAGCTAGTGAGTATCATAGCGATGTGGAAGTTTTCGTTCTGGGTGGCAGGGTTGTGTTTGGAAGAGGGCCAGCAGAGTGTGGCGGTAATTCCCCATCCGAGGGTGTTTCTTCCCTTTCTCTGTGAGTTGACGCCTCCATTCAGATGAGGCGTGGATGTTGTGCATTGACGTTGTTTGGTCTGGAATAATGATACGGTGATCAGGGGATTTGAAAGCTTCGAGGATCTGGCACAGATGATGAATTGGGTCTTTGGGTAGATCATCTAAAAGGCATTTGGAATGCAGGGCAGACACGAGGTGCCAGGTGGTATACTCCTGCGCTTGTTATTTGGTTCTTGAGTTACATAGGTATACCATAGCTTTTTGTTTTCAATGGGGTGTTTTTCTCATCTCATCTATATTGCTGGTGTTTGATGCTTCTGTTCCAGGAAATATTCTACATGGAGATCTTGTAATTTTGGGCACATCCTTCATTCATGATTTTAAAATAGCCAGACAAATCTTCCTTTATATTTACAACGTTTGTCATTTTTGAAGTATGTTGGAGTGGGGCATTCTGAAACCTTGGGGAGATGCTGTATGAAATAGGTTTTGTAAGCAGCTGAATATAGAGGTAACAGATTGTAATAGAGGGGTTGCACGTAAGGTCACTGGGTCATAGGGCTTGACGCACGGAGCCGCTCAATCCATGTGGAGAACATTGCAGCTTCCGGTATATTTTATTAATGCAAGAAACGCATACTTTCGTACCTGTTAAAAACTTTTGCGCTGTAAAAAATTGTGGAAGTTGGGTTAGGCGTGGGAGATACGTACCCAACTTCGGAATTCCAAATGTGAAGCGAAATGAAGGTAAAGAGAAGCGAGAGCTGAAGGGACAACAACAGCTAAAGTGCTTGGCGGACATTGGTCGTGCAGATATCGGAATTGAAAATATTGGGTATTATCGCGTTTGCTCACTGCATTTCATCAACAGTAAGGCATTATTTGTGTTTTTCTTGATTCCTTTGGTATCTAAAAAGTCTCAGAAGTGATAAATCTGGCTGTAAATTTTGCTTCAGAGGTGTTTTCTTTTTGTATGTAAATGCCCACTTGAGAACCATGGGCGATTTAAATATTTTACAGCCAAATTTATCACTTCTGAATTTCTTATTCTTATTTCCTGGAACGATAGTTTGCCATTTGCGCTGTCTCCAAAGTATATTTGTGCCATTATTTTGGGGGTTTGAATTATTGATAAGACAAGCTTGTGTTGAAGGGACTGAATCTGTCTGAAGAAGGGACTTGACCCCAAAACGTCACCCATTATTAAAAAACCTTTCCCCCCAGAGATGCTGCTTGGCCCGCTGAGTTACTCCAGCATTTTGTGTCTACCTGCGATTTAAACCAACATCTGCAGTTCTTTCCTACACGGTTGACAGCATGTGATGTCATCAGCTGAAGGTGTTGTCCTGCTCCTTTGAATTGTTGTCTAATACCGGTTTTTAATCTGTATATTACAGAGCAACGGGACGAATGAACGGCAGTCACCATCATGGCTGATGAAGCGGACCAGGGAGGAGATCCAGTGGCCTCGACAACGAAGACAGACGATGGTGTGTTGCAGAATTACGTCAGATATAAATGTCCCAACAATGTGACTGGATCAGATTGCCTGACCTGCAGCACGCACGGGGAGAGGGAATAGGGGATCAACTGAAGGCCGATAGACCTGAGCCGGAGGGAGTACAAGAATGATAGGGCAGGACTGTCTGCAATAGGGTCATTTGATGGGTATAAAGACTGCCTGGCAGCAGCTACTAGAGGGGAACGAACATGTGATGATTGGAGGTTTTTAAAAGTGAGAGAACTGCTCCGACTCAGCGTGGCCGTTAGCAGAAGAAGCAAAGAGGTTAAGTGGTGAACAACAGATGTTGAGGATCTGATTAAGGAAAATAAGTGAATGCTTGTCAGGGATGGGATGCTACTCTCAGTGAGTCATTTGATGTTAAATGGGGAAATAAGAGAGAACCAAAGAATTAGGAAGGTCAAAAGAGGCCTGAACCCGAACGGGTTGATTGTGGTTGGGGAGAGAATGCGGGAAAAGTGGTGGGAGACCGGCACGGGAAAGTTGGATATGGATCAGGTGGTGAGGGAGGAGGGAGTGTGGATTGGCAGATGGTTAGAGATGAAACCAGGACTAAAATGAGACTAAAGAGAAAATGAGGCAAAGGTCTTGTAATGCGAGAAGATGTTTGAATGACATGAAATGATAAAGCCAGTGGAGAGATTTGGGTGGAATGGTTGGGGAAATTTACGGATGGGGAATAGGTTATGTATTGGGATAAGGAAAGAAGGAAAGGGACTAGGAAGTATTGAAAGAGGTTGGAAAATTCTATCTAAACTAGTACACTGCAGTACAAGAACTGATCTGCCGTCTAGTTCTTGGTTCCATTCCCCTTTAAAAAAAGACTTTGGGCACAGAGGAAGGAGGATATATGGAATGTGTTGCCAATAACATGGTTTTAGTGACATTTGGGCAGGTACATGGGCAAGAAAGGTTTGGAATGATAATGGCAAACAGGGCTGGCTCAGATAGGGCAGGTTGGTCGACACGTCTGCGTCTGGCCGAAGCATCTGTCTGTGCGGTGTGACTTTGTCATTCTGCCACATAGCGAGAGAGAAATAATCTGAAAACGTCTACATTAGAATGAAAGATGAAAATAAACCATTAAATACAATTGCATTATATCATTACGATTCCAGGATGCAAGAGACGTGTTTGAAGTAACAAGGCCAAATGGAAAATAATACGTGGCCATTTTGTACGTATATCAACAAGGTAGATAGAGCACAGTAATCTACAGCACAGGAAAGGTATTGCGGTCCACAATGTCCATGCGGAGCGATGCCAAATGAAACTCGTCTCCCCTGCCTTCACATAATCCATATTTCTCCATTCCGTGCATATCAAAAAAGCTTAAATGCCACTATGGTATATGCCTCAACCACCACACCTGGCAGCGTGTTCCAGGCACCCATCATCCTCTACGTATAAAATAACTTCACCTGCACTTCCCCTTTGAATTCCACCCTTCAGCTTACAGCTGCGCACCCCAGTATTGCCACAGACCCCCAGCCAGAAGAACAACCCTTTGTCTTCTCAGTAAACCAGTTCTGAATGTATAGGACCATGTTGCTGTGAATCTTGTGCATTCTTATTATGATGTTATCAGACTGCTGAAAGATCCTTGCATTGGTGAGTGGCGGCCTGTGTGGGGACAGTCCTTATTTTTACAAACTATTTCATTGCGGATGTTGGATGTTTTCTCCGAAACTGTATCGCTACATGGTGAGAACACTATATTCAGCACTCTCTTTGCTCAACCTGCTGTACTTGTGCTTGGCTTGGTTGCATTTATGTATAGTATTATCGGATTAGATTGGATAGCATGCAAACAAAATATTTTCACTGTTTCTCAGTACATGTGACAATAATAAGTTTCAACACAGTAGAGCAGCTGGTAGAACCGCTGCCTCACGGTGCCATAGACTGGTTTGATTCTAACCACGGCTACTATTTGTGTGGAGTTTGCATGTTTTTCCTATGACGGTGTGTTTCCTCCCATGGCCTGACAGCAACACTCTGATCGGAGCATCTCATCTCCGTCATGTGGTCTGCCTTTTAGCAGAGTGGGGTGGTGAAAGCTATCTGTGGTGGAAAACAGACAATCCTTGATAATTCCGTTATTTTGATTCATCACAGCTCCTCCAATGTCTTCGATGACGGAGCTCCTGGATAGGTGTGATGATTCGCAGCTGCTGGAATTGACAAATCATTACCGCGAGAGGCTGGAAAAGGCGATTCAAGATGCGGTGGAGAATGTCGTCTTCGTTCTAGCATACGAGAGATATTTCAGTGAGGAAGAGTACAAGGTAGGGAGAGGAGTGGATGAGTGGGTAATTTCAGCCGATACTCAAATGTTTTCATGCACACATGTTGTGGGCCGAAGGGTCCATTCTTGTGCTGTACTGCTCTCTATAATTACAGCTCAATACGGCGCAGTCACAAAGTTTCTCAAACACGCCATTATATTCAGGATGTGGTGCAATACACTGACACAACCCAAAGTGTTTCAATGATTCACATCGCCAGCAAAACACTCACAACACAATAGTTTAATGCGCATTGTACATTGTTGGGATAATTAATAGGTGATCAACTTCTCTTTGCAGTCTTACATCCTTGTTTTTCCCCAGAGTCCTTTTTAACCTTCTCTGCCAAATCGGTACAATTAAAGGCCTTCTGTTATGTCCTGGTAAATCTTGTTAGCCTCAGCCTGGTTTACAAACTCCTATATTTATCGTTACTCCGGCCAGCTATGCTTTACAATGTAAACACTTTCTGAATCTATATTTGCCTTTCCCAGTGTAATTTACCTTCTACATATTGACCTTTTTCCCCAACATGCTTCCTTAGTATGTAAACCCTTGGGTTTAGCATGCTACTAACTTACTCTTATCAATTTCAGAATTCTTACATCAACCACTGGGCCATTTTGTTTAACATCTATTGTTAGCAAGATGATAGGCTCAATAATAATTTAAAACAATCTAATTCTTTGAGAAAGCGGTGAGTAATCAGACCATGGCAACATGCTTTAACGAAGGCAAATCACGTCTGACAAATGTATTTGAGTTGGTTGATGATTTAACCCGCAGGGTACACAGAGGGGAACAGAGGGAACTGCAGATGCAGCAATTTTAAGCAAGAAACAAAGTGGTGGATTAATTCAGCGGGCCTGGCAAACTCCGTGGAAGGAAACAGACAGACTACATTTCCGGCTTGGTCCTTTCTTCAGAGTAGGTTGTGGGAAAGCTGTGGCGTTCACTGGATCTTCGAATGGCATTTAATAATGAGCCCTGTAAAATGCAAGTGCCGGGATCTTAGTTTAGTTTGTTGTTGTTACGTGTACCGGGGTAGAGTGACAATCGTTTTATTACGTACAATCCAAACAACGAAAAGATTATTCATGATTACAATCCAGTCGTCCACAGTGTAGTTGTTCAAGGATCAAGGGCACAACAATTATTGCAAAATAAAGACCCATAAATTCCAATTAAAGATAGTTCAAGGTCTCCAATGAGGTTGCTAGAAAGTCTGGATCGCACTCGAACTAGTGAGAGGACGGTACAGTTGTCTGATAATAGCTGGATAATAGTTTGAAACTGAAATGACAATGGAAATGAAATGCAAATTAGATGAGTTATTTGGCCTGGCCTGTGCTTAAAACTGAAATGGCATGGAAATGAAATGAAGATGAGTTGTTTGGCCTGTCTGAAACCACTCATTACGGCCCACACAGCACCTATTAGCCGAGAAACCAGTCCCTTTTGCCCAAAATGCCCGTATTAACGCAGGAAGAGCATTTTGGCCCAAAAGGCCCTTGCCAGGCCTGGAAACGTGCCTTTCAATGAGATTTCACACAGATAGTTTTTATTAAACA
>NW_022630792.1:0-56144 GCF_010909765.2 Amblyraja radiata | reverse complement strand
GAGGAGAGAGAAAGAAAAAAATAAATGAAAGGGGAGAGAGAAAGAGAAAAAGAGGAGAGGTAGGGGAGAGAGAGGGAAGGGGAGAGAGAAAGGAGTTAATTAGAGGATGAAGAGAGAGAATTGAGAGAATTAGAGAGAGGAGGGAAGGAGAGAGAGAGAGAGGAGAGAATGAGGGAACGAGGGGAGAGAGGGGGAAGGAGGCAGAGGGAGAGAGGAGAGAGAGAGAAGGAGAAAATGTGTAGGGGGAGAGAGGGGAAGGGGAGAGAAAGAGGGAGAGAAAGAGAGAAGAGGAGAGGGGGAAGGGGAGAGGGAGCGAGGGGGAAAAGAGAGAGAGAGAAGGTCAATTAGAGGATGGAGAGAGAATTGAGTTAAGGAGAGAGAAAGGAGAGAAATTGAAAGAGAAAGAGAAAAATGAGAGGAAAGAGAGATAGAGAGAAAAGGAGGAGAGAAAGGGGGAAGGAGAAAATGTGGAGGGCAGAGAGAGAGAATGAGGGAGAAAGAGAGGGAGAGAAGGAGGAGAGGGGAGAGAATTGAGTGAAGGGGGGAGAGAGGAAAAGGAGAGTAAGAAGGAGTCAATTAGAGGATGGAGAGAGAGAGAGAGAGGAGACAGAGGGATTGAAATGAAAGAGAGAGAGAGGGTAAGGGAGGAGGAGAGGAGAAGGGGGGTGAAGGGGGAGAGAGAGAAAGGTGAGGAGATAATTTTAAATGAAAGGGGAGAGAGAGAACGAGAAAAAGAGGAGAGGGAGAGAGGGAAGGGGAGAGAGAGAGGGGAAGAGGAGAGGGAGAGAGGGGGAAGGCAATGAAAAAGGGTTTGAGGAGGGAGGGAATGAGAGAGGAAAGGAGGAAGCGCTGTCCTGAACGGCTGCCTGTCCTGCAGCTGTCCGTTTTTTTCCCTTATTTTTTATTATTTTTAGTTCGTTAAGTGTGCAGTCAGGGGGTCTAAATATTTTTATGTGTGGGGGGGGGGGTGGTGGGGGGGGGGCTGCTTTTCAAGTCCCTACCTGGTCGGAGGGGTTGCCTTCCTCCGAGCAGCGTCTTCGACCTGTCCTCGCGGCCTACCAGCGGGTCCTGGAGCGACGTTTCCCTGAGGGGACCTGGCCAGAACCTGGGCTTTGGCGGCGGCGCAGCGCTGGAGCGCTGTCGCGGAGCGGGCGATGCCTTTCCTGGGTCGCCGCGTTGGGACTCCGTATGCTGGGACCGCCGATGAGAACATTGTGGAGCCGCGGTTCTGCGGAGCGGCCAGCTGCGACGCTGAACGTTGCATCCCGGAGCCTGGGATCTCTCGTTGAGATCGCCAGTGTGTGGACCTCCGCTCGGCGCGGTCTGTTGGCATGGAAGCCGCAGGCTCCGGTGGGAAGGCGGCCGTTCCTGGCACCCCAAGCCGCTGGGGGTTCTCCCCGACGCCGGAGCACCATCACCCGGCGAGAACATCGGGCGCCGTGGCGGCGACTGTGGAGGGCTCAATAGGCCCGACTCTGGGTGGACAAGAGGATGGGGACTGGACTTTGTGCCTTCCCCCACAGTGGGAACCACTGTGGGGGGATGTTTTTGTGTTTCGGTGTAGAACTTCTTGAATGCGTTGTTGTATTTGTATTAGTGTGCTGCAAGGACATCTGAGTTTCCCCTGAAAAGGGAATTAATAGAGTAAAAATCTAATCTAATCTAATGCCCCATCAGCACAAATCCCACCAGTCCGCGTTTGACCCATGTCCCTCTATCCTTTCCCATCCACGAACCTGTCAAAACGGCGTTTCAATGCCGTTATAGTTTTGACCTCATCCACCTCCTCGAGTAGTTTGTTTCATATACCCACCACCCTCGATGTGAAAAGTTGCCTCTTGGATATGTAATACATCTTTCCCCTCTTAACTTAAACATAATTCCTGTGGTTCTTGATTCCCCTAAATGTCTGGGTAAAAATACTTTGTGCATTCACCCCATCTATTTCCCTCATGATCTTATACACCTCTATCAGATTACCCCGCAGCATCCTGCGCTCCAAGGAATAAAGTGTTTCCTGCTCTCTTTCCAGCTATCTGTACTGCCTTCGACTGCCGCAAGCCCTATTCATGGCTGTTAAATATCTAACTGATCTCTCCCTCGTGTGAGGTTAGTTAGAAGCGGCCAGGACACCTTCACACTGAAGACTTGCAGCCAAATAACATTATTCCCTGAGACGGCAGCGGGTGCAGTGGACACGCGCGGTACTGCAGGGGTTCAGCAGTTGCGCGAAAGGGAATGCGTATCACAAAGATCTAGGACAGGGAGGGGAGAAACGCCTACCGGAATGTAGAGAGCAGTTTACAGACCGCACCCTCAGGGTGAATCGGGCCTTGGTTAGACTGTCTGAGAAAGATCGAACACTGAGCCTGAATCGGACAGAGAAGGAAAGTAAACTTCAGTGCGAGGAACATCAGGAAGAACTGAAGCTGTTTTGTGAAACTGACAAGAAGCTGGTCTGTCTGGTTTGTCGAGATGCGCGGGAACACAAGTCTCACAACTTCATGCCGGTTAAAGAAGCTGTTCAAATATACAAGGTAAATGCAAACTGAATTTTATCACATCATTTTAATTTCTTCTTTAATGGTCAACAATTTAATTATCTGATTTTCAAACACAATCCCAGTATCAGGTGAAATCTTCCATCCAGTCTCTCACAAAAAAAGAAATCAGGGATCACGCGAATGGAGCACCAACAGAAACAGAAGTTTTCTGGAGTTCTGGTGAGGCTTTTCAGTTTCGATTGCCTGATCTTGTGTAGATTTGATCCCTGTGATGCGTGTAATAATAGGGCAGCGCAGTGACACAAGTAGTGCTGCTGTCTCATAGTTCTGGTGAGCATTTCGACAAACTATTGAATTGCTAATGCAAGTAAAAAATGTACCGGGCAAATGTCACGGTCAAAGTCGTGAGGAAACACAATCAGTGACATTATATATTGATCTTCACCTTTCATTTTACAGTCACACAACCTTCAGTCCAAGATCACATCCCAGTTTGCTGAACTGCACCAGATTCTCACTGAGAAAGAGCAGCGCACACTGGCAGATATCCGGGAGGAAGAGAAGAAGATTATAAATACAATGGAGAAAAGTCTTAGAAAGATTCAAGACAATTTAAGTTCCATTCAGGAGGAACTATTAAAGTTGCAGCAACAGATGGATCAAAAAGACAGTGTGGTGTTTCTGAAGGTGAGGGGTTACACTACAGTTTGGTGGAGAAAGTGCACAGTCACAAAATGGAGAGTGACATTTCACAAATAAATGCTACATTTACCAGTAATTCAGAACTAGGTAAATGTTTAATCTGTATCAGCTGTTTTTGTTCCCAAACTAATTGGCCTCCCGTATAATCTATGGGATCTGAAGACTGCCTGGCCGAAATGTAGAGAGGTGTTTGTGTTCTGTAGCGTTTAGAACAATGATAGGTGATCCCATATCTGATCCCTAGGACCACGAATGGACAGAGGGCAGTAAATCTCTGGGATTCTCCAACCAAGAGACTCTGAGATGTTTAACATGTTAGACCATTTAAACCAGAGGAAGATACATTTTCGAAAATTTGGGGATTGTAATCGAAGGGAATGAGGCAAAGAAAAGGAGTTCAGTTCTGGGCTAGATCAGCCATGACCACATTGTAGGGATTAACATTGAACTCTAGAACGTGGCGCGCACATCAGATTGATCATCTATACCCGGTTCCCATCAGCAGTGGGTGGTCACCTTGGGAGAATTTGCTCTGTTTGTTTTGTCCACCTTGTTTCACCATTGAATGACATCCCATTCTACACCATAGATAGGCCATTCGGCCCATCTTATACAATCAATATTTCTGCGCCACTCATCATCCCTCCTATCTATTCTCCACACCCGGTAACAATACCCCAAATTCCAGGTGCCCTAATTTGTTTATCCCACCTGCACTTAAATGTATCTCTGCTGTTGGCTTCAGTCCCTCTAATGCAAGTGCGGTCCATGTTCTCATGATTGCATTACTTTCGGTATTTGTTGAATACCACGTTACATTTCAACTTTGATTTTTGGTCTCCCCACACGTAGAGATATTATTTCACCCCCACCTATTTAAATCCACTGATAACCTTGAATTCTATCCTGTCATTCCTGACATGTTCTCCAGATAAAATCCCACTCAGTGTATGAAGGAACTGCAGATGCCGGTTTAAACTGAAAATAGACACAAAAAGTTGGAGTTACTCAGCGGGACAGGCTGCATCTCTGGAGAAAAAGAATGGGGGATATTTCTCGTCGAGATCCGAAGTCTGAAGAAGGGTCTTGACCCGAAACGTCACCCTCCCTTCTCTCAAGAGCTGCTGCGTGTCCCGCTGAGTTACTCCAGCTTATTGTGTCTATCTTTGCATTGAGTTCCATCCTCTCAGTTTTGGCGTCATTCTCATGAACATTCCATGTGCTTTCCCCCATCGTTCTACATCTCTGCGGCAATATCCGCTTTCTATCTGCATGACAGCGGTGATAAGAGTTGGGAAATGGGAAATTTGGTGAAATTCCCGCTGTCGGGATGAGGACGGTCCATCTCAGTCAATTGTGTTTTATTTCTTTCAGGAGGAAGCTGGTCGCAAGCAAAGGTAGGACATTGTCTTGATGGAAACATTGTAAGTTTTGTTGAACAACCCAATATATTTCTAATGTTCAGTTTATAAACAGCTGTTAAATATTTGCAGGGTTCGTGATGAAGCCAAACCACTGTCGGCGGTAGATGTTAACTTGTTGATTGAAAAAATTGAAAATCACTTTTTGTACAACATGGTATTTGCAGAAACACCTGATGCCATCAAGCAAGGTAAAGCTTATACCTTTTCCATTGTTCTTGTTTCTGACATCTTTAAGTTATTCGTGGATCCAAATATTAATGGTATTTTGGACTGAAGTGAAATTGAAGATTTGATCTTCCACCAAACACAGCTGCAGAAAAGCATCACAGACAGAGTGTGATGTTGCACAGAAACAGGCCCTTTGACTCAAAATGACCATGCCAAACAAGTTGCCCGACCAAGCTAGTCCCACTTGCCTGAGTCTGACACATATTCTTCCTTTCGTATTCGCGTTTCTACCCAACTGTCTGTAAAATGTCGTAATTGTAGCTGCCTTGTCCATTTCCTCTGTCAGTTCGTTCCATGCATACACTACGCATTGATTGAAAAAGCTGCTCATTTTTTCTGTTTCCACTCTCACCTTACCCTGGGTTTAGCACTCTGGGTTTAGACTCTCCTACCTTGGGTAAAATACTGTGGCAATTTAAACTTATCTGTGCACCTTATATAGATCTCATTCACATCTATAAAAACACCCAGAATGGGCTCCAAAGACAATTGTCCCTGTCTGTCCAACGTCTCCTTATAACCCAGTCCTTCAGACCTGATGAAATGATTGTAAATCCTTTACCACCCTATCTAATTTGCTAACAACCTGATTGTGTCAAAAGCTGTCTTTATATACTGACATATGAAAGCATGAGGGACAAACACATTCTTCACCACCCTGCCTGTCACTGTTGCATCTTCCATGGCATTGTGTACCTGCAGCCCAAGATCTCTGTTCTATAAAGTTCCCCGTTTACTGTGTATGTCCTGCCCTGGTTTGTCTCAGAAAAGTGCATCACCTCACCTTCACATGAATAAATCCCACCTGCCGTTACTGAGCCCATTGGCCCAGTTCACAGGGATCCCATTTACTCTCAGATAACGTTCTTCACTCTCCACAATGTCACCAATTTAAGTTCCATCTGCAAACTGACTGACCGTGCAACCTACATACACACCCAATCGTGTATATAAATAAGGAACAACAGTGGACTCTGCCTCCAGTCTGAAAAACGACCCTCTACCAACATCCTCTGTCTGTGACCTTCAGGTAAATGTTGTATTCCATCGGCTAGTTCACCCCGCATTCCATGAGATCCAACCTTCCAGAGCGGCCTCTCATGCAGTGTGTAGAAGTTGTATCCCTCAGAGGGCAGTGAATATCTTGAATTTTGTGCCCAAGATGGTGGTGAAAGGCTGAGTGATTGGATATGTGCAGGTTGGGTACAAATAAACATTTGATAGATGGAAAAATTAAGATTATGGGGAACTCACACAGAAGAGGAATTGGTGCCAGCTTAGATCAGCCATGATCACATTGAATGGAGGGGCAAGCCTGAGGAGCGGATCCTAATCCTGCTCCTGTTTCTTGTGTTCCTATGCTCCTGTGTACTGATAAATTGACAGACTTGACACAGAGCAAATGCAGCAAAGATTAACAATACTTGTTCCTGGTACAATGAGTTTGCTGTGCGGGGTGAGAGTGAGTAGACGGGGCCTGTGTACTCGAGAGTTTGGGTGTATTGAAGGAGATCTCAGTGAAACACAAAGTTCTTACAGGGCTCAGTGGGCTGGGTGCAGGGAGGATGTTTTCCCTTCCTGAGTGGTCTGGAGAACGGACACCCTCTCAGAATGTGGGCTGCACCATGTTGGACAGAGGCAAGGAGACATTACTGCACGCAGAGACTGGGGAACCTTTGGAATTCCCTGCACCGGTGGCTGTGGAGACTCAGTCATTCAGTGCTCTTGAAGCCGAGAGCCAAGGTTGTTAATTACAGATTCAGGCCCTTCTGCCCATCGCGTCGATGAACACCTTTTTCCCAGCTATAATAATTGATTTGCCCACATTACATCGCCATTCTTCTACATCTCACCTATTTAAGTGCCTCAAATATAGTGATTGTATCTCACTCCACCACCTCCTCTGTAGCATGTTCCAGATATCACCTACTCTCAGTGTAAAGAAAATCTCTAACTCAGAACCACTTTAAAATCCCTTGCTCTAAAGATAAACCTGCACTCTCCTGATATGATATCCCTGCATGCGAATATGATTTTGATAATCTACCCGATATCCTGCTGCAGATTTTGACAACCTTCCCCGATACCCACAATTTTTGCATCCTCCACAGACTTACTAATCACACCTCCTACATTCACATCCAAGCCATGAAATTATAACATAAACAGCAACGGTTGCAGCATCGATCTCTGTTGCACTCCACCAGTCACAGACCTCCAAGCAGAAAATCATCCTTCTACCGCTACCTTCTACCGCCAACCACCAAGCCAATTGTGGATCCATTTCACCAGCTCGCCTTGGATCCCACCTGCCTTCACTTTCTGGACCAGCCTTACATGCGGATCATTGTCAAGTCCCTCAGTGAAGTTCATATATTGGTTCACAATGAAATCAGTGTGTTCTTAGTTGTACACACCCATCAAATCCAACCGTGAATCCCCTACAACCACAAGTCCCCACACATTCTGTCTAACGCCCGATCATTTAACGTCTGCTTCCTTCCGTGGTCCAAGCCGCACCTCCCTCTCTCTCACCCTCCACTCAAAGAAACAGGGCATGTCATCTGGCCCCTCATGTCTCCCCCCCATTCACTATGATCATGGCGACTCCACCCCACACCTCTACCTCCTCTTTAACAACCTCAAATGACCAAATTACCATTGGGGGTCCTTGTTCATCAGTCAATGAAAGTAAGCCTGCAGGTACAGCACGCAGTGAAGAAAACGAATGGCATTTGGCCTTTATAATAAAAGGAGTATAGGAGCAAAGAGGTCCTTCTGCATTAGTATAGGACCCTAGTGAGACCGCACCTGGGGTATTGTGTGCCCTAATTTTGGTCCCCTAATTTCAGGAAGGACCTGTTTGCTATTGAGGGAGTGCAGCGTAGGCTCACAATGTTAATTCCCGGGATGGCGGAACTGTCATATGCTGAAAGAATGGAGCGGCTGGGCTTGTACACTCTGGAGTTTAGAAGGATGACAGTTGATCGCATTGAAACATATAAGATTGTTAATGATTTGGACACGCTAGAGGCAGGAAACATGTTACCGATGTTGGGGGAGTCCTGAACCAGGGGTCACAGTTTAAGAATAAGGAGTAAGCCATTCGGAAGGGAGACGAGGAAACACTTTTTCCCATAGAGAGATGTGAGTCTGTGGAATTCTCTGCCTCAGAGGGCGGTGGAGGCAGGTTCTCTGGATGCGTTCACGAGAGAGCTAGAAAGGGCTCTTAAAAATAGCGGAATGTGGAGAGAAGGCAGGAACGGGGTACTGAATGGGGATGATCAGCTATGATCACATTGAATGGCAGTGCTGGCTTGAAGGGCCGAATGGCCAACTCCTGCACCTATTGTCTATTGTCACTCGTCCTCCCCGTCCACCCTCCCCGCCTCACGGAATTCCCCTCAGCTTCCCTGGATAAAAAACTCCGGGACTACTGTCTGTTGTCCATCCGATGTTGTTGTGGGAGAAACCCTGGGCAAGAATTCAGTTGTTCGCCTGCCTGTGCCCTCCCCCCCTCCCCGATCCCCGGGGACTCTCTGATTCTCTGCTTCTCCCCCCAGTCTCCGTCACCCTGGATGTGGAAACAGCGCACGCGCGGCTCGAGGTGTCTGAGGATCGGAAGAGGGTGAGATGGACCGGGACCGAGAGGCGTCTCCCTGACACGGGGAAGAGGTTTACAGTCTGGGCGTGTGTGCTGGGATCGGTGGATTCGCATCGGGGAGACATTACTGGGAGGTGGAGGTGGGGGGGGAGCCGGGTCTGGAGTCTGGATGTCGCCGCATGGTCTGTGGAGAGGAAGAGACGGGTCACACTGACCCCGGAGACTGGAGTCTGGAGCATCGGGCGATTGGATGACAGGTTTAATGCAGTCACCTCCCCTCAGTCCCATCCCCGGGAAGGTGGGAGTTTATCTCAGTTACGAGTCCGGGACAGTTTCATTTTACGACGCGGACACCAAGTCCCATCTCCACACCTTCACTGGGAATGAATTCACGGAGAAACGTTATCCTTTCTTCGGGCCTTGGGATGGAAACCTGTGGCTGAGAACCTGCTCCGGTTCCGCTCCGGATGTGTAAAAGGGTCGGGTCCAGGGACCGGCGTCAGGAGCGGGGCTCAGAGGCTGTGGGGCAGAAACCCGGTGGACAACAGGTCGGCGCTGAACGGCTCCCATTTAATCCCCAAATTCCGCGTCGTGAAACCCCGGTGAGCGCGGAAATAAAACCAGGGGGAATGTAAATGTGGGAAGAGTGAAATAAACAGCAACTGAAATCAGAGCTGTCTGTCGATCCGTTCATTTTAACGCGTTATCCGCGTCCGGCAACGGAACAGAAATTCCTTTTGTGAAAATATAAAGATTGAAACTATCTCCCTTCCCGCGGGTTCAGCAGCAGCCGCGGGCGGCGGGTCCTGAGCTCCGAGGTCCGAGCTCCCCTGGGTCCTAAAGTCTGCCGACTCTGTGAATTTATAGCGTGTTTGCGGCATTTGCTCTCCACACAACAGATTCGTTTACTGTGGAACGGATCTTTGGAACAATGGGTTTAAACATAAATTCCCGGTTCCAGGTGGGAGCCCGTTGAGCTCAGGCTCTGCCTGTCTCTCTGTAGAATATGTAGATCATTCCTTGTTTCAGTCGCCTCCAGATCCTTCCTTCACCTCTCTCTCAGGTACATCATATCTGAATCGGTGCTGCTTCCTGCTATCGTTCACCGCTTTAACGCTTCATCTCCCTCACTGCCAGTTTCCAACCAGCTCCCACTTTCCTCTGCTCGAGCCCCGACTCTCCCCTTCGCTTTCTCGCCGTCTCTGTCTCCGTTTCACAGAAATCGCGAGTGGCCAAAGTCCATTCCAAGCCCGCGGACGCCATCAGCTACTTCGTCAATCACTGCCCCTGTTTGCGCATCGGAAATGGTTATTCCATCCAAGATCGAGTGCGTACAGCAACAACACGCTTACATTTACACAATGTATTCGCATTTCTTTTAGGAGTCCACAAAGTGTGGAATTCTCTTTGAAGTGCAGCCAGGAATGGCAATAGGGGGTGTGCACGTAAGGTCACTGGGTCATAGGGCTTGACGCACGGAGCCGCTCAATCCATCTGGAGGACATCCGTAACTTCCGGTATATGGAAGTTTCACGGCAGTCGGGTCACGACCCATGACCCGTGCTGTTGTTACGCTACGTCAAGTGGAGTACACGCGATGAACTGCAGGTAGGCACTTACCATTGTTTCCAGCATAGCGGGCCCGTTAAAACCCGCCGAAATTGTCAATTTACTCGGTGTAAATATTTATGGAAATTGGACTGTTACGACTCCCGAATGCAAGTACTTCAGAGCCGCGTAACACAAGTCAAAAACCAGGTTCAAGTTCAAAAACAGTTTGAATTATTCATTGGAACACAAAACCCAAACCTGATTTTAAACAACCCAGTCAGGGATATGGATAAACTGACAAACAATTTAACAATGCTCCAGCCAGCCACGTAATGGGCCGTCGAACCGGAGACTCTAAAACCTGCCTAAAGAGATATAACCCTGAAACCAAAATACACGAAAACTCTAAGGTCAGCCCTTATCCGTCCCAATTCAATCTCTGTTAACAAGGAATGGTGAAAGTACACAAAGTTCTATGCCATGTGGTCAGGCTTTCCTCGGCTCACACCAGCAGTCTGCTCATCAGTCAGGGTCTACGAAGAAGAGAGAGAATCCTGGGACGCTCCGGTATTTATACTTCAGATGAGTCACCCGTCACCTGACGCAGCTTGGCCAATCGGGTACAGGAGCCTTTAACCCCTCGATTCCAGACTCACAGCCACGAGGCCTGTACTTGGGAGAGAAACAGAGAAAGGTAAGTACATAGCATTCACCAGGAGGGGGAAGCGCCTAACACCCCCACCCAAAGATACTGAATAAGTTTCTGAAAATGAACTAAAAACCACCACCACATTTCAGCAACTATTCAGTAGCACAGACATCACTGGCGCGACAATGCATCAGCCAATACATTATCTTTGCCACGGATATGCCTGATCTCCAAGTTGTAATCTTGCAGCTGCAAACTCCAGCTCGTTAACCGCCGGTTCTTATTCCGCATATTCTGCAAGAATACCAAAGGATTATGATCCGTGAGTACGATGACAGGGACATTCGAGGAGCCAACATAAACCTCGAAATGAGTCAGAAATATTACAACCGCAAGGGTTTCTTTCTCAATGGTGGAGTACCACTTCTGATGACGATTAAACTTCTTAAAGAAGTACGAAACTGGATGCTCCACCCCATCTGAATCATCCTGTAGAAGAACTCCACCAACCCCACGATCACTAGCATCTACTGCCAGCTTAAATGGACGCTCAAAATCAGGTGCCGCACGCACAGGTGCGCGCACCAGAAGACTTTTGGTATGTTCAAAGGCTTGTTGACACTCTGCGGACCACACAAAAGCTACCTTCGGACTCAGCAAATCCGTCAAAGGGGCAGCCACCGCAGAGAAGTTTGGACAGAATCCTCTATAGTACCCAATCATAGCCAGATACCTACGGAGTTCAGTCCTAGAGGTTGGAGCAGGAAATGCGATGATATGCCCCACCTTTTCTTTGAGAGTGCGAACCTGACCCCGGCCCACTACCTTACCCAGATACGTTACCGTGGCCTGGCCAAACTCACACTTCCCCAGATTGATCGTTAGGTTTGCCTCCGCTAGACGATGAAATACCTCCTTCAGATGACCGATGTGTTCGAACCACGACCTGGAGCACACAACCAAATCATCAAGGTATGCCTCACAGAAGGACAAACCAGACAATTCAATGTTCACCAACCGTTGGAAGGTTGCCGGCGCATTGCGCATCCCAAATGCCATTACCGTGTACTGAAGAAAGTCATCAGGCGTAACGAACGCAGAGATCTCCCTCGCCCGCCTAGTCAAAGGGACTTGCCAATAGCCTTTTGACAAGTCCAACTTAGACACAAAAGATGCACTTCCCACACGATCCACGCAATCCTCCATCCGTGGAAGAGGATAGCAATCCGGCTTAGTTACACTATTTAATTTCCGATAGTCCGTGCAAAACCTGTCCTCCCCATTAGCCTTCGTCGCCAGTAGACACGGAGAACTCCACAGGCTACAACTAGGTTCAGCAATGCCATGCCGCCGCATACAGTCAACCTGACTTCTTAAACGATGACGCTTGTCAGGGTTGACCCGATACGGATGCTGTTTAATTGGCGTAGCACCGGCCACGTCAATGTCATGCTGCAGCACAGACGTCTGAGAAGGCACATCCGAGAACAGTGACACATTTGACATCACCAAAGCAAGCAGGTCACCCCGCTGACTTCCAGTCAAATGAGACAACCGCAAGGGAAGCGTCTCCAAAGCCTCAGAGTTACTCAGCTTTCCCTGCGTCACTGCCACAGACAACCGTGCCTCCCCCACATCACCACCCGTGTCAGGGGGCAGCACCACTTCAGCCAAAACAGGCTTAGACGAAACCGAAGGACATAGCTCCGACCCATCAACCTCCACAGGCTCCTGCTCATGGTACTGTTTCATCATGTTGACATGACAGAGCTGAGTCTTACGCCTCCGATCAGGGGTACCAATAACGTAATCTCTCTCACCAACCTTCTTAACCACCTGATAGGGAACGCTATACCGAGCCTGCAGACTGGAACCAGGAATAGGCAACAACACCAGGACCTTGTCACCTGGAGAAAAATTCCTACTAGAAGCCTTCCTGTCGAACCAGTCATTCATCCTAGACTGAGCAGAGGCAAGATTACCCATTGCCAGTTCGCATGCCCTCCTCAGTCTAGAGCGAAAAGTACAGACGTGGTCTAAAATACTACGTTTTGTATCCTCCTGCAACCATTTCTCCTTCAGGACCCTCAACGGACCACGTACAGTATGCGCGAACACCAGGTCAGCAGGACTGAACCCTAAAGACTCCTGCACGACCTCACGCACCGCAAACATAACTAGATGAACTCCCTCATCCCAGTCTTTTTCAAACTCCAGGCAGTAAGTCCTCAACATAGATTTCAAAGTCTGGTGAAACCTCTCAAGAGCTCCCTGGCTCTCAGGATGATACGCACTGAAGTAACAATGCTTAATATCTAACAACTTCATTACCTGACCAAAAACCTTCGACATGAAGTTGGTACCTTGGTCACTCTGCACAACCTTGGGCAAACCGAACAACGAAAAAAACTTAGTGAGAGACTTAACAATTGCAGGGGCAGTAATTCTACGCAAAGGGACCACCTCCGGAAAGCGGGTAGTCGCACACATAATTGTTAATAAAAACTTGTTGCCCACCCTTGTCCGAGGTAGAGGGCCCACACAATCAACTAGAATCCGCTCAAACGGCTCACCGACCACAGGGATTGGATTTAAAGGCGCAGGAACAATCGATTGGTTCGGCTTTCCTGCCACCTGGCAAAAGTGACAACACCTGCAGTGCTATTTTACGTCCTTTTTAAACCCTGGCCAAAAAAAAATTCCGTAAGATGCGGTCATACGTTTTATTGACCTCCAAATGTCCACCCAGAGGACCATCATGAGCCAAACAGAGTATCTCGTCCCTATACCGACGAGGCATCACAATCTGATCAACCACGCTCCAATCATCATGCCCAGATATATCCAAGGGAGACCACTTTCGCATCAGTAAGCCATCCCTTATAAAATACCCCTTTGCTGTGGAATCCATATCCCCCTCAGGCACTGCGCAGTCGAACAGATCAGATAAACCTGGATCAGTCTTTTGCTCCTCAACCAGCCGGTCACGTGACAGTGACACCGGCACATTTCCAGACACTATCCCATCTTGAGATGGAGAAACACCCTTCACAACACAGGATCTATCATCCTGATCCCCCAAAATGCTCTCACTCAGGTCCACCACATCCTCAAACTTCGCCTGGCTCTTAGCCATAGCCCTCGTGACAGCACAAGCTGCGAAGACCTTTGGATGCTGCATAGCCAATCTATCAGGACTCTGCACCATCGGAACAGCTGTCACCTCAGGAGAGACTAAAACTCTACCTCCTGCCAAGTCATTCCCCAAAATCACAGAAACTCCCCCAACGGGAAAACACGGCCGTAACCCAACAGTTACCCGGCCTGAAACCAACTCGGACTCGAGACGCACGGTATGCAAAGGCACTATCATGTCATCCATTCCGAATCCTACCACTGGGACACTTGACCCAACCGATGATTCCCCAGAAAACGGCAGTACACCATCCAATATAAAGGACTGAGTAGCACCAGTATCACGCAAGATGGATACTGGAACTCTATCACCCCCATCCTCTAGAGAAAAAAAAACATTCATGATGAACGCAGAATAATTCCTACACTCATCAGACTCAGGCACCTCAGGTACGACAGGTGCCTTCTGTGCACCTACCAAAGCCACAGGCTTTGCATTTTTCTGCTTCAGAACGGGACACGACGTTAACATGTGCCCTCTCCCTCTACAATAGTAGCACACAGGACCTTCATTAGTCCTCACATTTCCGTCAACCTTATCAGCTCGGACCTCCCCCTGTATCAACGTGCTGCCACTTGCAGGCACAGAAACAGCTTTGACACTGCCCCCGGCGACACCACCACGATCGACCGGCCGTGCACCAAAACTATAGGATCTCCCAACAAAATCAGATTTATGAGTCAATACATACTCATCTGCCAACACCGCAGCCTTAGTCACCTCATTCACCTTCTGCTCATTAAGGTAAGTAGTAACCCTCTCAGGGAGACAGTTCTTAAAGTCTTCCATAATCATCAAGGCCCGCAGTAGCTCAAAATCCTTCACTCCTTGAGAAGCGCACCACCTGTCAAAAAGTGCCTCCTTCTCCCTAGCAAACTCCACATAAGTCTGACTATCAAACTTCCTAAAGCGCCGGAACTTCTGCCGGTACGCCTCTGGAACTAATTCATAAGCCCTTAATACTGTAGACTTCACACACTCATAGTCCAGACTGCTTTCAACAGATAATGACGAGTACACCTCCTGTGCTTTACCCACAAGGACACACTGTAATAGCAAGGTCCACACGTCCCTAGGCCACTTCAAGGACAAAGCCACCCGTTCAAACACTGTGAAATACTTGTCCACATCCTTCTCACGAAACAGTGGAACCAGGCGGATGTTCTTGCTCATATCAAACTCCCGTTCCCTAGAAGAAACCCGGGAATTATCTATTTCTTTTTCCCGCAGCTGAAATTCAGCCCTTTTGGTTTCCTCAAGCTCAAGCCGTTTCATTTCAAGAACATGCATGAGCTCTTTCTCTTTTAACAAAGAGGCAATTCTCTGTGACTCAAGCTGCATCTCCTTCAGTTTAATGACGGCCTCCATGTTCTGAACTGGCTGAACAGAAGGTGGGGGACTGTCTGCACCACCAGGCAAAACCCCACCCTCCACCAACGCAGCCCACAACTCCGATTTAATGGAGTGTTTCTTTGAATCCTTGTCAATAGTCACGGCATAGTTCTCAGCCAGCAAAATCAAATGCTCCTTCGTACATCTATCAAACAACTCCCGACTAGGAGCCTCAACAAATTCTTTCACCTTAAATTCCATTTCTAATGTAGCACCAAACCACCAGCTAAAACGTGGGCACTAATGCTACCACAAACAGGGAAGAAAAAAATCCCTCACAACACACAGACTTCCTCAGTCCAGAAGCCTACCAAAAAACCCCCCTAAAAACGTCTAGGGTCCTCAAAACTTAGGACGAGCCCCCATTTTGTTACGACTCCCGAATGCAAGTACTTCAGAGCCGCGTAACACAAGTCAAAAACCAGGTTCAAGTTCAAAAACAGTTTTAATTATTCATTGGAACACAAAACCCAAACCTAATTTTAAACAACCCAGTCAGGGATATGGATAAACTGACAAACAATTTAACAATGCTCCAGCCAGCCACGTAATGGGCCGTCGAACCGGAGACTCTAAAACCTGCCTAAATAGATATAACCCTGAAACCAAAATACACGAAAACTCTAAGGTCAGCCCTTATCCGTCCCAATTCAATCTCTGTTAACAAGGAATGGTGAAAGTACACAAAGTTCTATGCCATGTGGTCAGGCTTTCCTCGGCTCACACCAGCTGTCTGCTCATCAGTCAGGGTCTACGAAGAAGAGAGAGAATCCTGGGAAGCTCCGGTATTTATACTTCAGATGAGTCACCCGTCACCTGACGCAGCTTGGCCAATCGGGTACAGGAGCCTTTAACCCCTCGATTCCAGACTCACAGCCACGAGGCCTATACTTGGGAGAGAAACAGAGAAAGGTAAGTACATAGCATTCACCAGGAGGGGGAAGCGCCTAACACGGGCTAAGCATGAGAGACATTTATCCTACTTCAGAATTCCAAAAGTGAGGAGAAATGACGGTAGATAGAATCGAGAGCGGAAGGGACAACAACAGACATAGTGCTTGGCAAACATTGGCCGTTTGCTCACTGCATTTCATCAACTAATGCATTATTTGTGTTTTTTCTTGATTCCTTTGGCATCTAAAACGTTTCAGAAGTGATAAATATGGCTGTAATGGTTTTTTTTTTTTTTTTTTTTTTTTTTTTTTTAATATTTTATTTTATTATAAGTAAGTACAGTCATATGGCACCAAAGTGCCTAATATATATTTTCATAATACATTTTATGTACAACTTCTTTTTTTTTTTTTTGTTACACTGAAAAAAGATTAGAATAAGAAAAAGAAGTTAGATAGTAAAGGATAGAAAGATGTGAAATATATAGTGTGTGAAAAAAGAAAACGAGTAAATGAAGAAAGTTGAGAGAGAGAATAGAGAAAAGAAAAGAAAAGAAAAAAAGAGGAGATCATTATTTATAGTCTTGACCAACCCTCGTCCAGTCCTGAAACATTTATTTTTTACAATTGTGTTGCACCATATGATTCCAAAAAAACGACGAATGGAGACCAACTCGTTATGAATTGGTATGATTTATCCATTAGGAGGAATCGCATTTCCTCAAGATGAGCGGTGTCCAACATACTTGCAATCCACATTTTAAGCGTTGGTATTGATGTACCCTTCCAAAATTTAAGAATTAATTTTTTTGCTATTATTAAACCATAGTTAAGGAATATATTTTGAGATGTGTTCAATTTATTCCCATCTTCCATTACGCCAAATATAATCATTTCAGTATTAGGTTCCATTCTTGTCTTGAATAATTTTGTAAATATTTCAAAAATATCATTCCAAAATCTATAAAGTTTTATGCAGGAGACTAAGGAGTGTGTTATAGTTGCCTTTTGGGCTAGACATTTATCACAAGTGGCGGATATATTTGGATAAAATTTGTTCAATCTTGTTTTTGAATAATATAATCTATGTACAATTTTTAATTGAATTAAATTATGTCTTACATTAATTGAACATGTGTGAATATATATCAGGTAATTTTCCCATTTAACCTTCGTAATTTTTATCATTAGTTCCCGTTCCCACTCTTCTCTAAGTACCTCTGTCGATGGTAGGTCTATATTTAGAATACTATTATATAAATATGATATTAATTTTTGTGAGTCAGCTTCAATATTCATTGCCTCTTCCAATAAGTCAGGAGTTACTTTTTGATATCCTTGTATATATTTTTTCACGAAATCGCAAATCTGAAGATATTTAAAATATTGGTTGTTTTTCAATTTAAATTTTAATTGTAATTGTTGGAATGATAGTAAGTTTCCCATTTCATACATATCCCCGATCCTTCTAATTCCGAGACTTTCCCATAGGTTATATGTCTTATCAATAAGAGATGGTTTAAATAAAGGGTTATTCGCTATTGGCATTAACAGTGATAGATTTCTTAATTTTAAAGATAATGTTATTTGTTTCCAAATTCTTATTGTACCATATATAATTGGGTTCTTCTTATATATTGTGTTATTCAGTTTTTTTGGGGAGAAGAGGATCGTTCCTATATTACAAGGATGGCAATCCTCCTTATCCATTTTTATCCATTCTGTCCGTTGGGTAGAACTATCCAACCAATAAATCATATTCTTAATATGCACTGCCCAGTAATAATACATAGAATTCGGAAGTGAAAGTCCCCCGACCTCTTTTGGTTTACATAAGTGTTTTTTTGTGATTCTATGTGATCTATAGTCCCAAATATAATTAGTAATATTAGAGTCTAATTTAAAAAAAAAATATTTTGGTATATATACCGGTATAGATTGAAATAGGTATAGTAATTGTGGTAGGAAGGTCATTTTTATTGCATTTATTCTACCTAATAATGATAAGGGAAGTGTTTTCCAAAATTTAATCAACGTATTAAGTTTATTTAATAAAGGCATGAAATTAGCATTGAATAATGCTTTATATTTTCTAGTAATCTGAATACCCAAATATTTAAATTTTTCTGTTGCGATTTTAAAGGGGAACTTCAGTAAGTGTGTAGGTTCTTGAGGTTTTAATGTCATGATTTCACTTTTATTCCAGTTTATTCTCTATCCAGAAAAAGACCCAAATTCCTCTATTAAGTTTAATAAATTTGGTATGCTCGTTTGTGACTTTGTAATATATAAAAGTATATCGTCTGCATATAATGAGATTTTATTCTTTGAGTCTCTGGTATTATAGCCCTGAATATTCGGATGAATTCTTATACTTTCAGCCAGGGGTTCTATCATAAGGGCAAATAGCAGGGGTGATAGTGCACATCCCTGCCTATTACCCCTTGATAGTTGAAATTTTTGAGATAACATGTTATTAGTTAAAATTTTTGCCATCGGTTTATCATATAATAATTTTACCCATGTTATAAAATTCTCTCCCATATTAAATGTTTGTAGTACTTTATATAAGTATTGCCACTCTACCTGATCAAATGCTTTCTCTGCATCCAAAGAAATAATTGATATAACTTCTTCCTCTACTTTATGCGAGTACATTATATTAAACAGACGTCTCAGATTATTAAATGAGTATCTTTTAGGTATAAACCCCGTTTGATCAGGGTTTATCAATTTACTAATATATTTGCTTAATCTTCTTGCTAAAATCTTTGCTAAAATGTTCTGATCTGTATTTAAAAGTGATTTAGCTCTGTACGAGCCCGGGTCTTCTAAATCTTTATCTTTTTTTGGAATAAGCGTAATAGTTGATTCTGTTAGTGTTTCAGGTAGTTTGTTTTCTTTAAAAGCATGGGAGTATAAATTAAATAAATAAGGGGTTGTTATCTCCTGAATTTTTTTATAAAATTCATTATTAAAACCATCTGGTCCCGGTGTCTTACCATTTTTCAGCGATTTTATTGTTTCACCTATTTCTTTGATTGTAATTTGAGCTCCTAATTCCTCTTGTTCCAAAAGGTCCAGTATTGGAAGATTACAATTATCTAGAATTTTTTTTATTTTACTATCTTCTCTTTTAATTTTAGATGTATATAAGTTTTGGTAAAATTGGGCAAATCTATTATTAATATCTTTAGGTAGTATTAGTAATTCACCTTTCACTGATTTAATTTTGGTTATAGTATTTTCCTTTTCTTGTTTTTTCAATTGGCGATCTAAAAGCTTATGTGGTTTGTCACCAAACTCAAAATGTTCCTGTTTTGTCATTTGGAATAGTCTTATTACTTTTGCCGATAAAATTCGATTAAGTTTAAATTTCAGTAATATTATCTTATTGTGTTTATCTGTCGTGGAATCTTTGGCATTATCCAACTCTAACTGTCTGATTTCTTGTTCTAACAACAATTGTTCTGTCTTATTCTTTTTATTTTGAAAACTTTGATATGAAATTATAATTCCTCTCATAAATGCCTTAAAAGTTTCCCATAATAAAGAAGGCAAAGAACCTGGTATATCATTTGTATCGAAAAAAAGTTCCATTTGTTGTTTTAAATATTGATAGCCTTGCACGTCATTTAAAATATGTGTATTAAACCTCCCAAAAATTTTTTTACCCGGCATTCCCTCAAATTTTACTGAAAATGTCAACGGGGAGTGATCTGAAATACTACTAATGTGGTATGTTGGGTTGTTTGTATATGGCATTAATTTCATATCCACTAAAAAATAATCAATTCTTGAATAAGTTTTATGCACCGAAGAGTAAAACGAGTATTCCCTTCCAACTGGATTAGCAGACCTCCATACATCTATTATATTAGTATTTTTATATATGTATTTAGAAGTTCGCTAGTTTTAGATTTTAAATTACTCTTCTTTTGTTTTGCTGATTTATCTAGATATGAATCTAAAACACAGTTAAAGTCCCCCCCTATTATCACATTTTGGCAATTAAACTCTGATATTATGTCAATAATTTTATCAAAAAAGTGGGGGTTATCAAAATTCGGAGCATAAATATTTATCAAAGTTAGTGGGGTTGCATAAATTTCACCCGAAACTATAATATATCTTCCCTCTTTATCTGATATGGTATTCTTTAATTTAAAATGAATACCTTTCCTAATAAGAATAGCTGTACCCCTAGATTTAGAAGTAAATGAGGAGTAGTATGTTTGGCCTATCCAATTCGCCTTTAATCTTATTTGTGTTTGTTGTTTCATGTGTGTCTCCTGCAAAAACATTATGTCGCTTTTCAACGATTTTAGTTGGGCAAAAATTTTACCCCTCTTAATTGGTTCGTTGGCACCCCGTATATTCCAACTACAAAATGTAATTCCTCCATTCTTTATTTGTCTATCGTCTTGCATTGTAAATCAGGGTAATATTCCTGAATCATATGGTGCAAACAAATACCTCAGAATTTTAGGACTTGGGTGGTCATCCCGGTTTATTAGATTTATATTGCATCTCCTTCTTGTAAAGTGCCTTAGATAAAGAAAAAAAGAATGTGATACACAATTACTTTCAAAAAAATTAAACAGATAAAAATCTTGATTGTGCTTTAAAAAAAAAGGTGCTATTAAGGTATCTAAGGGAAGATACCTTAAGGACGAATAGCCATCAACGATGGCAAAAAAATGTATAGACCTCCGTGATGTTGTTATACATTAAGCTCCTCCCCCTCGGTGAATCCTCATAAAAAGTTACATATCGTTTCATATTGTGTTTTTTCTTATATGAGTTTATCAAATCAGCGCTAGTGACAGCCGAGAGAAAAAAGAGACATAAGGAATAAAAAAACAAAACAAATATAGAACAAACATATACACGATTATATAAGTATATATGTCCCTCTAATTTATCCAATCTTAATCTAATCTAAACTTTCCCATATATATCCACCCTGGATTCTTACATAATATCCCATTCTATAACTACCATACATCATACAAGCTGGTACCAAAGGGTTAACTACCGTACAAGCAGGTGCCAAGGGGTTAAACTTTGAGCTTTTCATCCAAGGTTGAATATAACCAAGCTCTCTGAATAACACATTACAACGAGATAAGCTTTATAATTGTCTGGGTAGCTCGGCCATTTTAATCAGTTCAAAACTCTGTAAAAAGTTCAAATTTCTTCCTTGTCGGCAGCTTGCCCCGATGTTTTCTTAACGATATCCTCTGCATACTTTAAAGCTTTTCCGGGATCTGCAAATGAGCGTTCAACGCCGTTATAAGTTATCTTCATTTTTCAGGGAAAGAAAATTCCATATCTTACTCCCGGGACTTCCCTCAAAGTGTGTCTTGCCGGTGTAAACAATCTCATTTTCTGGACTACCTCAGGAGAGTAATCGCGAAATATTCGCACATTATCCCCACGGTATGTCAGCTTCTTCCCCTAAGTGATCTTTTTCAATATAAATTCCACTGAAGAGATGTCACGGAATTTTACAATTATCTGTCTTGAATAATTTGTTCCTCTTCCAACTCGTTTAGCGACGTCTGTTCTTGGTTCTTCCGACAATTCCAAGACATCTTTGAGTAAGTCAGTAACGAAAGTACATGTTTGAGATTCATGTCCCTCTCGTCCTTCCTTTACTCCGAGAATCCTCAGGTTATATCTCCGAGTTCCTGATTCCAGGTCCAGACATTTATCAGTCATTCTTCCAAGTTTTTCCTCTTCAGTTTTCTGTGATTGTTTCAAATTCTTTATTTCCGAGACAATCTCTTTTATCTCATTCTCCATCTCTTCCATTATCTCATCCAGCTTTCCGATATCATCCTTTACACCTTTAAATTTCTTGTTGTAATCATTTTCAATTCTGACACACTCTGATTTTAATCTCTTATCAAATTCCTTATACTGCTTTTTGAGTTCTTTTAACTCACTGCAAGTATTATCAATTTTTTGAGAAATTCTCTCCATGCTAGTCTCCATACTCTGATTGTTACTCTCCATGGTAGTCTCCATACTCTGTTTGTTACTCTCCATGTTAGTCTCCATACTCTGCTTGTTACTCTCCATGTGAGACTCCATACTTTGCATCTTCTCCAGTGTCATGTTAATTGTAGCAGTCATATCTAAAAGCATTTGCTTCACCTCTTTCTCCTTCTTGTCTCCTTTTGTTGCCATTTCAAGCAGAGACCCTTGGCTGTAAGAATCTTCTTCTTCTGTCGTTTGCAGAGTATCCAAAACTTCCTCGAGCTGAAGGCTGATAGTATTTTTCTCTGGCGCCCTTGAACGATTATCTCTGCTCATTTAAACTCATTTAAACACCCGATTTCACCATTAATCTCCCCGATTGTCACGTCACCTTCTGATGATAACACCCTAACACAACACCCGGCGACTTCGGTGAGTTTTTTTTAAAAATCGGTGCTGACTTAAAACGGCTTTTACAATTTTTTTACGGGGGAGAAGCTCAGTGCCGCGCCTTAATTCTCCATGACGCCGCCGGAAGTCCTGTAATTTTTTTTTAATCGCCCATGGTTCTCAAGTAGGTTTTTACATACAAAAATAAAACGCCTCTGAAGCAAAATTTACAGCCAGATTGATCAATTCTGAGACTTTTTAGATATCAAAGGAATCAATAAAAAAATCAAATGATGCCTTACTGTTGATGAAATGCAGTGAGCAAACGCGATAATTCCCAATACTTTCAATTCCGATATCTGCACGGCCAATGTTTAGAATGTTTAGACTTTAAAATTCCAAAAATTTAACGAAATTAAGGTAAAGAGAAGCGAGAGTTGAAGGGACAACAGCTAAAGTACTTGGTGAACAATGGAATGTTGCCATTCCATCCCCCATGTCCGTAATCGGCCAGATTTGTAATCAGCATTCCCAACTCCCAACAAAGTGGGCTGTAAAATCTCTGACTCAGACCTTTTTGCCTGAGCCATAGGCAGGATCTGCGGGGAGAGGACATGAGTTCGCATTCCGACTCTGGTCGAAAATTTCCCTGACCCTGTCAGTCCTGCTGCACATTAAAAATACTGTTATTGATGTTGTTGGGAATATGAGGCACTGTTCCTCCAGTCTGTGTATGACCTCACTCTGGCAACGGACAAGGCCCAGGACAGAAAGTTCAACGTGGGAATGGGAAGAGGAGTTAAAATGGTTGGCATCCGGCAGCCCTTGGCGGACCGAGTGCAAGTGTTCAGCCACATGGTCGGCGACTCTGGACTTCCTCACGAATGTGCACCAGGCGTCACCAGGAATACAGGATGCAGTAGATGAGATGACCGTGAACCATTGTCTCATTTGGAAGGACGGCTGTGATCCCTGGATGGAGGTGAGTGGGTAGGTACTATAAAAGCGGTCAGGTCAGTTGTTCATTTTAGTTTATTGTCACATAGAAACATAGAAAATAGGTGCCGGAGTAGGCCATTCGGCCCTTCGAGCTAGCACCGCCATTTAATAAGATCCTGGCTGATCCAGTGAATATAAGCCCAGACGATCAATTCTCGTTTACCCGTACGCAAACACTATCCTACACACTAGGGACAATTGTCTTAACAAACTTACTAACCATTAGAACTGAGGCGAGGCAAACATTTTTCACCCAGACTTGTGAATTTGTGGAATTCTCTGCCTCAGAAGGCAATCGAGGTCGATTCACTGGATGCATTCAAAAGAGAGTTCGATCAGCTCTTAGGGCTAGAGGAATCAATGGATATGGGGAGAATGCAGGAACGGAGTACTGATTGTGCATGATCAGCCATGATCACATTGAATGGCCGTGCTGGATCGAAGGGCCGAATGGCCTAATCCTGCACCTATTGTCTATGTGCCTATGTAACCATGCCACCTACATACACATCCACATCGTTTACATTAAAAAATGGTCAACAGTTGAACCAGCACTGAGTCCTGCGGCAAACCACCTGCCGTATGTCTCCATTCTGTGGAGCAACCCTCTACCATCGCCCTCGGAATCCAACCTTCAGGTGAATTTTGTATCCCATTGGCTTGTTTAAAGTGTGAATAGGCGCCCCTACAGATTCAGGGACTGTTTCTTCCCAGCTGTCATCAGGCAACTGAATAATCCTAAATCAACCCCTCGCCCTGAACACAGGATTCCCCCCAGAGTTGCGTCCTTAGCCCCCTACTGTACCCCCTGTACACACATGACTGTGTGGCCAGGTTCAGATTCCAACTGCATCATCAAGTTTGCTGATAACACCGCGGTGGGTGTCCTGATCTCCGATAACGATGAGAAGGCCTACAGAGAGGAGGTGGCTGATCTGGCACCCTGGTGTCAGGACAACAGCCTCCTCTTGATTGTCTCAAAAACTAAGGAGATGATTGTGGACTTTAGAAGTGCACAACATCCGAGGACGTACACACCACTGGAGATAAATGGGACAACCGTGGAGAGGGTGAGCTGCTTACATCAGTTTAGATCAGTCAATAGACAACAGACAATATACAATATGTGCAGTAGTAGGCCATACGGCCCTTCTAGCCAGCACCGACATTCAATGTGATCATGGATGATCATCCACAATCAGTACCCCGTCCCTGCCATCTCCCCATATCCCTTGACTCTGCTATCTTTCAGTGCTCTATCCAACTCTCTTGAAAGCATCCAGAGAATTGGCCTCCACTGCCTTCTAAAGCAGAGAATTCCATTGGTTCACAACTCCCTGTGTGAAAAAGTTTTTCCTTGTCTCCTTCTAAATGGCTCACCCCTTATTCTTAAACTGTGGCCCTTGGTTCCGGACTCCCCAACATCGGGAACATGTTTGCTGCCTCTCGTTCACCGCTTTAACGCTTCAACTCCCTCACTGCCCGTTTCCAACCAGCTCCCATTTTCCTCTGTTCGAGACCCGACCCTTCCCTCCGCTTTCTCGCCGTGTCTGTCACCGTTTCAGAGAAAACTCGAGAGTCCAAAATCCATTCCAAGCCCGCGGACGCCATCGGCTGCCTTGTCTATCCACTACCCCTGTTTGATCATCGAAAATTGAATATTCCCTCCAAGATCCAGTGCGTACAGCAACAACCCGCTTACATTTACACAATGTCCTCGCATATATTTTAGGAGACCACAAAGTGTTTTATTGACGCAAATCTCTTTAAAGTGCAGCCACGAACTCCAATTGAAATGCATCAGTCAACCTGCAGTCAGGAACATTCACAAACAGAGTTTAAAAACAAGATATACTGTCCACACCGGGTTCGGTTTATTACAATTAGAGTATTAGAAGCGCCAAGCACATAATCCGATTAAACACAATCTTTCTATTCGGTTCTTAAGAATGTTATTGGTTGTACGAATTATCCAACTTTAACAAACGGGTATTAAATGTATCTGTTGTATTTAACTACTGACCTACAACATTGTAAGTGGGTTTGATTTCAATGAACCTACCCCTTTTACATCTTTTCCTCTGGTTATCACCCTCTGTTTCTTCCCTTCTTTCACCCAATCCATCAGGTGAAAGTTTAATCGCCGCCCTCAGCCCAAGAGAGAGAATTTGTCATGAGTTGTTAATTGTCATATGTACCGGGGCAGAGTAATGCAATTCTTACTTGTCCTTAATCTGAGTTTGCATATATATCACTCCTCACGATTTACCCTCCTTAAACTGTGGGCCACACTTCTATTCCTGACTCCAATGTTGGTAAATAATCCTCACTCCTCATTCAAGGAATGTTGCCATTCCATCCCCCCTGTCCATAAACTTCCAGATTTGTAATCAGCATTCCCACCTCCCAACAAAGTGGGTTGTAAAATCTCTGACTCAGACATTTTTGCCTGAGCCCAGATCTCAGTATTGTGGGTGGACATAGCTGAGATAGTCAAGTAGGCTTGGGATGGGTCCAGCAGAGCACCCTGCTCCTGCTTTCTCCCCATATCCCTTGATTCCATTAACCCTAAGAGATATGTCTAACATTCACTTGAATACATCCAGTGAATTGGCCTCCACTACCTTCTGTGACAGTGAATTCCACAGATTAACAACTCTCCGGGTGAAAACGTTCTCCCTCTTCTCAGTCCCATATGCCCCTTAATTTTAAACTGTGAACCCTGGTTCTGGATTCCCCCAACATCTAGAACATTTTTCCTGCATCCAACCTGTCCAATCTGGTAAAATATTATATGTTTCTACAAGACCCCATCTCATCCTTCTAAATTCCTGTCGGTCCATTCTCGATTACACGCTCACTAACACTATCCTACATACAAGGGACAATTGTTTTAACCAATGTTAGTCTCATCTCAAACTGACTAGCTATTATAACTGAGATGAGGACAAATGTTTTCACCCAGAGAGTTGTGTGAATTTGTGGAATCCTCTACCTCAGAAGGCAATGGAGGCCTATTCACTGGATATATCTCACTGGATGATCAGCCATGATCACATTGAATGGCGGTGCTGGCTCGAAGGACCGCATGGCCTAATTCTGTACCCATTTTCTATGTCTCTATGTAACTCTGCCACCTACATACACATCCAAATCGTTTACATTTTAAACAATGATCTCCAGTTGAGCCAGCACTGAGCCCTGCGGCAAACCATCTGCCGTCTGTCTCCATTCTGAGGAGCAACCATCCACCATCGCCCTCGGAATCCGATCTTCACACGAATATTGTATTGAATTGGATTGTTGAAAGCGTGAAAACGCTCAGGGACTTTTTCTTCCCACAACTGTGATCAGGCAACTGAATCATCCTACCACAACCAGAGAACAGTGCTGAACTACTATCTACCTCACTGGTAGATCTGCATCACACAACAGTCTGTCTGCTTTTTCAACGTTTTTGATATTTTCAGTGTGTTTTAAAATTGTGGGTTAATCTTCTCTGGTTTGTTTTATGTCGGGGGTTGGGGGATGGGTCGGGAGAAAACTTTTTCAATCTCTTACCTTGCCGGAGATGCGATTATTTTCCGGATCATATCTCCAGTCGCTCTGCGGTCTAGCACCATGGAGCTGGCGGCCTTGATTATGATTATGATTATGATACACTGTAATGGCTCGATTGTGATCATGCAGTGTCTTTCCGCTGACTGGAGTGCACGCAACAAAAGTTTTACACTGTAGCAGATTTTAAACCCGAGCTCTAAAGTCCATACAGTTTGGGGTTTATTTAATTTAAACACTGAAAGCACCAATGCACGAAATTCGATTAAACAAAACTTTTCTATTAGGTTCTGCGCGTTTTATCGGTCGCACGTCAAGAAGGTTAGTAGCAATTTCATGCACGCAACCTCACGCAAGTGCCACTTTCAAATGATGCCAAGCTGTTTAAATGTTTAAGAAATAAATCGAAGGTAGAGAACAATGCTCGAGAAACTCAGCGGTCAGGCAGTATTTATGGAGCGAAGGAAATAGGGAGGTTGCACGTAAGGTTACTGGGTCATAGGGCTTGACGCACGGAGCCGCTCAATCCATCTGGAGGACATCCGTAACTTCTGGTATATGTTATTAATGCAAGAAACGCGTACTTTCCCACCTGTTAAAAACAGCCAAAATGTTGAATTTTTGAGCTGTAAAAAAATGTGGAAGTCGGGGTAAGTGTGAGAGACATGTACCCAACATTAGAATTCCAAAAGTGAAGCGAAGTGAAGGTAAAGAAAAGCGAGAGATGAAGGGACAACAACAGCTAACGTGCTTGGCGAACATTGGCCGTGCACATATCGGAATTGAATATATTGGGAATAATCACGTTTGCTCACTGCATTTCATGGCATTATTTGTGTTTTTTCTTGATTCCTTTGATATCTAAAAGTCTCAGAAGTGATCAATCTGGCTGTAAATTTTTCTTCAGATGCGTTTTTATTTTGTATGTAAAAACCCACTTGGGAACCATGGGCGATTAAAAAAATTTACAGCCAGATTTATCACTTATGAAATTTTTAGATGCCAAAGGAATCAAGAAAAACACAAATAATGCCTTAGTTGATGAAATGCAGTTAGCAAACGGCCAATGTTCGCCAAGCACTCTGTCTGTTGTTGTTCCTTTAGCTCTAGATTTTATCTACCGTCATTTCTCCTCACTTTTGGAATTCTGAAGTTGGCTAAATGTCTCTCACGCTTATCCTGATTTCCATAATTATTTACAGCGCAAACATTGACAATTTCTGCGGGTTTTAACGGGCCCGCTACGCTGGAAACAATGGTGAGTGCCTACCTGCAGTTCATCGCGTGTACTCCACTTGGAGTAGCGTAGCAACAGCACGGGTCAAGGGTCGTGACCCGACTGCCGTGAAACCTCCCTATGGGTGAGTTTCGGGTCGAGACCTTCAGACTGAAGAAGGGTCTCGACGCGGAACGTCACACATTTGTGTCTACCTCCGAGGTGTCTAAATGTCTGCGCGGCGCAGCTTCCCCACCTGCTGGTAAAAACCGATACTGCGGAATCGGCCGATATCTGAACCCAATGCCCATGGGTATGGTGAATCTGGGGCTGAGAGAATGAACAGATTCCGATGCTAGAGGCCGTCATCGACGTGGGAGCAGTAACGGTGACTGAGGCACAATCCGGTATGGCGAGTGAAACGAACAGGAGAGACCGCAAGAGCTACATGTTTGTCTAATTTGCGTAATACATTGTGCTATGATTTACATAGTTTTTCATCAACTTCACGAGTTAATACAATACTGTTCTCAAACAAAACTTAACCTTCTTATTAAGGAATTCATGTAAGTAGGTGATCAATTTCTCAAGATGTAGATGTCGCTACAAGACCAGCATTCATTGCACATCACTAATTGCTCTATGAGTAGATCGCTCGGACATTTCCAAATACATTAGATCTTCAACCACTTAGGACGAGTTGGATCTTGAACAAAATAAGTGTTGCGGTCGTCGTATTTCAGACAGTATTTTTGTTTCAAGCATTTAAGGTGAATAAGGTGTATTTAAGGTGGGAGGAAATACTTAAAATTGTGTCCCTGGATTGTGCCACTGGATTCCTCGTTCGATAACTAAATCGGTGCCTCATCACCGCACCCCAACCTTCAGTTGATTCTCCGAGTTCACCAGTTCCTATTGGATTGCGGCCCTTGAGTTAATAACCATGTTTAAAACCGGAATTATTCCCGTCATGATCTTACACGTATCAGTGGCGCCGACAGACAAGAAGCCGAAGCAAAGAAGAAAAGAAGTAGAAGCCAAAGTACCGAATGGAAACGGGGCAGAAATGATAAAAAAAAAGCGAAAGAGTCCGTAGACGAAGCGCCTACAAACCGAAAGGATAGGACGCCTAAATGCAAACTAACCGAAAGGGCGGGACGCCTAAAAGCCAACGAACCCAAAAGCTGCGTCGCCTAAAAGCAGATTTACCGAATGGCCGCTCTGTCGAAACGCCACCTAGCCGAAAGGCGGCGTCGCCTACAAGCCAAAGGACGGACTGCCACTCAACAGAAACGTCCAATAATGCACATGACGTTGCCGGGGGCGGGACTTGTCAGGGATTGGTCCAGACCCCCGCGTCCATCACATCACTGTGAAGGCATGAACGTTGTCCCAAACCTCCTCTCTACCCGACCCGCAGCCCACGGAGGGTGGCCGTGGGAGAGTGAGGGCTGTCCCGTGCGATGCACACCTTAGGCCGCATTCAACTTGGTGCTTGGGTTCAGATTGCCCAGTCACCTATGGCTTGTGTGAGAAAATGAACTCCACGCTCCCGTCACCTACTCTCTCCCCTCTTCTCTCTCGCCCCCTCTCTCTCTACCTTCTCTCTCTCCCGTCTCTCTCCTCCTCTCTCTCCCTTCCTCACCCCGGCCACGGGGACAGACGGTTTATTTATTACCGCCTCGGTGTTTGCGGAACGCACCCAAGCTCCCACGCACAAACCAGGCAGGATCTCTGGAGAGAGGCATGGGTGACGTTTCGTGCCGAGACCATTCTACAGAGTGCGTCTGAAAGGTCTCGACCTGGAACGTCACCCATTCCTTCTCTCCAGAGATGCTGATTGTTATGTGCGTGGGAGCTTGGGTGCGTTCCGCAAACACCGTGACGGTAATAAATAAACCGTCTGTCCCCGCGGTGGGGGTGACTCAGCCTGGTGTAGGGGTTGGGGTCCGATGGCTGTGCATCGCGGTCAGTGACTGTGGGACGCTCCCGCGGGTGCAGACGGAGGAGAGAGAGAAGGGGCAGAGAATGGGAGAGAGAGAAGGGAAAGAGAGGGGGTGGGGAGAAGGGAGAGAGAGGCGGGGGGGGGGAGAGGCAGGGGGGGGGGAGAGGAGGAGAGAGAGAAGAGTGGCTAGAGAGGAGGTGAGAGAGAAAAAAGGAGAGAGAGGGTGTGGAGAGAGAGGAGAGAGAAGGGAGAGAGATGGGGGGAGAGAAGGGGGAGACGGGAGCGTGGAGTTCATTTTCCCACATAGGTGACTGGGCAATCTGAACCCAAGCACCAAGTTGAAAGCGGCCGAATGTGCGCATCGCACGGGACAGCCCCCACACTCCCACGGCCACCCTCCGCGGGCTGCGGGTCGGGTGGAGAGGACGTTTGGGACAATGTTCATGCCTTCACAGTGATTTGATGTCCGTTATTGGACGTTTCTGTTGAGAGGCAGTCGGTCCTTTGGCTTGTAGGCGACGCCAACTTTCGGGTAGGTGGCGTATCGACAGAGCGGCCATTCAGTAAGTTTGATTTTAGGCGATGCAGCTTTTCGGTTCGATGGCTTTTAGGCGTCCCGCCCTTTCGGTTAGTTTGCATTTAGGCGTCCCGCCCTTTCGGTTAGTAAGAGTTTCGTCTTCGGACTCTCCCCGTTTATTGGCGTTTAGGCCTCGTTCCCATTCGGTTATTTGGCTTCGACTTCTTTGCTTCGGCCTCTCGTCCGTCGGCGCCACGTCCGCACACGATCTTACACAGCTCTATCACCCCTCATCCACCTGCGCTCCAAGGAAAAAGGTCCTTGTCTGCCCCCTCTAGTGCCCAGGCAACATCCACATAAATATTGTCTACTCCCTTTCCAATATATCCACAGCAGAGTGAACACAGCTGAACATGTTACTCCAAAGTGGCCATCCTTAATATGAAATGATGCACGGTTTCTCCAAATATAGATGCTACTGAAGATTGGAGCGTCAGAGGCGAGTGTATTGATGTGGATTAAAATATGTCTACTTCCATCCTGATCCCGGCCTGTGAAGGGAGATGCGGGCGGCGGGTTCCACTTCCCAACAGGAGCAACGGCTCCTCAGTTGCCCCTCCTTAGCGCTGGTCCCTGTCCCTTTCTGTCCTGCCTTAGACAATCCCAAGTTTAATGTCTAACTGACCCCACCCTCGTGTGAGATTAGCTGGGAGCGGCCAGGACACCGATCACTGAACACTTGCAGCCAAATCACATTCATTCCCCGAGACCGCAGCGCGCGCAGTGGGACAGGCTTTGAACCAGGAAGTGGAGGATTAAAATGGCTGCAAAAGACCCGGTCGAGAGTTTAACCGAGAAGGCAATTTGTCCCATCTGCCTGGATTTCTTCACCGACCCGGTGTCATTGGAGTGTGGGCACAACTTATGCCGCTCCTGTATCACACAGAGTTGGGACAGGGGGGGGGGGGGAGCTCCTGCTCGGAATGTAGAGAGGAGTTTACAGACGGCACCCTCCGGGTGAACCGGGCCTTGGTTGGACTGTCTGAGAAAGCTCGAACATTGAGCCTGAATCGGGCAGAGAAGGAAAGTAAACTTCAGTGCGAGGAACATCAGGAAGAACTGAAGCTGTTTTGTGAAACTGACAATAAGCTGATCTGTGTGATTTGTGCAGCTGGGCGGGAACACAAGTCTCACAGCTTCATGCCGATTAAAGAAGCTGTTGAAACCTACAAGGTAAAAGCAAACCGATTTTGATCACATGATTGTTTACTTCCTTCTTTATTGTCTGACATTTTTATTCTCTGATCAGGATCAGGTTAAACCTTCCATCGAATCTCTCACAGAAAATAAATCTGAGATCAAGCAAATGGAGCAGCGACAGAAATTGGGAATTTCTAATTTTCAGGTGAGGCTTTCCAGTTTCGATTTGCAGATCTTGTGCAGATTTGATCCGCGCGATGCGTGTAGAAAATAGCGCAGCCCTCTACACCTCAGGAGTCGAGGGTCTGAGGTTCGGCAGGCAATGACTTTATTCCTTGGAGCGTATGATTCAGGGAGATGACCATATGGATGTGTACATGATAATGATGGTGTGTGCACACTTATACCCTGAATAGGGGTGCCGAAAATGCAATGGCATAGGTTTAATGTGAGCGGCAAAAGCTTTAATACGAACCTGAAGGGCAACCTTTTTTCACACAGATGGTAGTGGGTATATGGAACGAGCTGCCAGATAAGGTACATGAGTCAGGTACCATAACAACATTTCAAATATATTTGAACAAATTCGTCAGAGAAAAGTTCTCGAACTTTCTGGGCCAAATGCGGACAAGTGGAAATAGCGCAGATGGGGCGTCTTGGTCGGTATCTAACACCCCTTGCTGTATGACTATGAAGTCTGTAATTCTGCTGTCTCAATAGATAACAGACAATAGGTGCAGGAGAAGACCATTCGGCCCTTCGAGCCATCACCGCCATTCAATGCGATCATGGCTGATCAACCATAATCGAGATGGATTCTGAGAGCAACATGTAATGGAGCCGACCAGAGAAATGGCAATTCTGGATTTTGTGTTGTCCAATTATGATCCAGATATGATAAGAGAACTCGAGGTAAAGGACTCACTTGGAGGTAGTGATCATAATATGATTAGTTTTAATCTGCAATTTGAGAAGGAGAACGTTACATCGGAAGTGTCAGTGATGCAGTTGAAGAAAGGGGACTATGAAGGCACGAGAGAGGAGCTGGCCAAAGTAGACTGGAAAGGGATCCTAGCAGGAATGACGGTGGAACAGCAATGGCAGGGATTTCTCGGCATAATCTGGAAGACGCAGGATCATTTCGTTCCAAAAAGGAAGACATATTCTAAGGTGTGTAGGAGGCAACCGTAGCTGACAAGAGAGTTTAAGGATAGAATAAAATTAAAGAAAAGATGTATAACACAGCAAAGAGCAGCCGGATGCCAGAGGATTGGGAAACTTTCATAGGACAACAGAAGGAAACAAAACGGGCAACACGGGCTGAAAAGATGAAGTACGAGGGGAAGCTGGCCAGGAATATAAAGAATGACAGTAAAAGCTTCTTTAGATATGTTAAGGGAAAAAAGTAGCAAAGTCAAACGTGGGTCCCTTGAAGGCAGACACTGGAGAAATTATTATGGGCAAGGAAATGGCAGAAGAGTTGAATAGGTACTTCGGATCTGCCTTCACTAAGGAAGACACAAACAATCTCCCAGATGTACTGGAGGACAGAGGATCTAAGGGGGTAGAGGAACTGAAATAATTTTTCATTAGGCGAGAAATAGTATTGGGTAGGCTAATGGGACTGAAGGATGATAAATCCTCTGGGCCTGATGGTCTGCATCCCAGGGTCCTCCGGGAGGTGGCTTTAGAAATAGTGGACGCATTGGTGATCATTTTGCAATATTCAATAGATTCAAGATCAGTTCCGGTGGAGTGGAGGATAGCTAAGGTTATCCCACTTTTCAAGAAAGGAGCGAGAGTGAAAACGGAGAATTACAGACCAGTTAGCCTGATTTCGGTGGTGGGAAAGATGCTGGAGTCAATTATTAAAGAGGTAATAATGGGGTATTTGGATATTAGTAAAAGGATTGGTCCAAGTCAACATGGATTTATGAAAGGGAAATCATGCTTGACTAATCTTCTGGAATTTTTTGAGGATGTGACAAGTAAAATCGATGAAGGGATGCCAGTGGATGTAGTGTATCTAGACTTTCAGAAAACCTTTGATAAGGTCCCGCACGGGAGACTGGTGACTAAAATTAGAGCACATGGTATTGGGGGTAGGGTGTTGACATGGATAGAAAATTGGTTGGCTGACCGGAATAAATAGTAGGAGTGAACGGGTCCTTTCCAGAATGGCAGGCAGTGGCGAGTGTAATGCCGCAAGGCTCGGTGTTGGGGTCGCAACTGTGTACCATATATATTAATGATTTGGAAGAGGGTATTAGGAGCAACACTAGCAAGTTTGCGGATGACACAAAGCTGGGTGGCAGTGTGAACTGTGGATAGGATGTTAGGAGGTTCCATGGTGACCTAGACAGATTGAGTGAGTGGGCAGATGCGTGGCAGATGCAGTATACTATTGATACATGTGAGGTTATCCACTTTGGCGGCAAAAACAAGGGGGGAGATTATTAACTCAATGGGGTTAGGTTAGGTAAGCGGGAGGTACAGCGAGTCCTGGGTGTCCTTGTACACCTGTCATTGAAAGTTGGCGTGCAGGTACAGCAGGCAGTGAAGAAAGCTAATGGAATGTTGGCCTTCATAACAAGAGCATTTCAGTATAGGAGTAGAGAGGTTCTTCTGCAGTTGTATAGGGTTCTGGTGAGACCACATCTGGAGTATTGTGTACAGTTTAGGTCTCTTAATTTGAGGAAGGACATCCTTGTGATTGAGGCAGTATTAGCGTAGGTTCACGAGATTGATCCCTGGGATGGCGGGACTGTCATATGATGAAAGATTGAAAAGACTGGGATTCTATTCACTGGAGTTTAGAAGGATGAGGGGTATCTTATAGAAACATATACAATTATAAAAGGACTGGACAAGCTAGATGCAGGAAAAATGTTCCCAATGTTGGGCGAGTCCAGAACCAGGGGCCACAATCTTAGAATAAAGGGGAGGTCAGTTAAGACTGAGGTGAGAAAAACATTTTCACCCAGAGAGTTGTGAATTTATGGAAGTCCCTGCCACAGAGGGCAGTGGAGGCCAAGTCACTGGATGGGTTTAAGTGAGAGTTAGATAGCTCTAGGGGCTAGTGGGATCAAGGGATATGGGGAGAAGGCAGGCACAGGTTATTGATGGGTGACGATCAGCCATGATCACAATGAATGGCAGTGCTAGCTCGAAGGGCCGAATGGCCTCCCCCTGCACCTATTTTCTATATTTCTAACGTTCCTACCCATATCCCCTGACTCCGCTATCTTTAAGAGCCCTTTCTAGCTCGCTCTTAAAATATCCAGAGACCCGGCCTCCACCGCCCTCTGAGGCAGCGAATTCCACAGACTCACAACACTGTGTGAAAAAGTCTTTCTTCATCTCTGTTCTAAATGACTTGCCCTTTATTATTAAACTGGCCCCTGGTTCTTGGGAATTTGTTTCCTGCCTCTAGCCTGTCCAAACCTTTAATAATATTATGTGTTTCAATAAGATACCCTCTCATCCTTCAAAACTCCAGAATGTACAAGCCCAGACGTTCCATTCTCTTAACATATGACAGTACCACCATCCCGGGAAATAACCATGTGAACCTATGCTGCACTTCCTCAATAGCAAGAATGTCCTTCCTGGAATGTGGAGACCAAAACTGGACACAATACCCCAGGTGCGGCCTCACCAGGGCCCTGTACAACTACAGAAGGACCTCTCTGCTCCTATACTCAAATCCTATCGTTATGAAGGCCAACATGTCATTCGCTTTCTTCATGCCTGCTGTACCTGCATGCTTACTTTCATTAGCTGATGAACAGGGAGCCCCAGATATAACCATATAACCATATCACAATTACAGCACGGAAACAGGCCATCTCGGCCCTACAAGTCCGTGCCGAACAACTGTTTTTCCCTTAGTCCCACCTGCCTGCACTCATACCATAACCCTCCATTCCCTTCTCATCCATATGCCTATCCAATTTATTTTTAAATTATACCAACGAACCAGCCTCCACCACTTCCACTGGAAGCTCATTCCACACCGGTACCACTCTCTGAGTAAAGAAGTTCCCCCTCATGTTACCCCTAAACTTCTGTCCCTTAATTCTGAAGTCATGTCATCTTGTTTGAATCTTCCCTTTTTTCAAAGGGAAAAGCTGATCTACATCAACTCTGTCTATCCCTCTCATCATTTTAAAGATCTCTATCATGTCCCCCCTTAACCTTCTGCGCTCCAGAGAATAAAGAACTAACTTATTCAACCTTTCTCTGTAACTTAGTTGTTGAAACCCAGGCAACATTCTAGTAAATCTCCTCTGTACTCTCTCTATTTTGTTGACATCCTTCCTATAATTGGGCGACCAAAATTGTACACCATACTCCAGATTTGGTCTCACCAATGCCTTGTACAACTTTAACATTACATCCCAGCTTCTATGCTCAATGCTCTGATTTATAAAGGCTAGCATACCAAAAGCTTGTTTTACCACCCTATCTATATGAGATTCCACCTTCAAGGAACTATGCACGGTTATTCCCAGATCCCTCTGTTAAACTGTATTATTCAATTCCCTACCATTTACCATGTACGTCCTATTTTTGATTTGTCCTGCCAAGGTGTAGCACCTCACATTTATCAGCATTAAACTCCATCTGTCATATTTCAGCCCATTCTTCCAAATGGCCTAAATCACTCTGTAGACTTTGGAAATCCTCTTCATTATCCACAACACCCCCTATCTTGGTATCATATGCATACTTACTAATCCAATTTACCACACCTTCATCCAGATCATTGATGTACATGACAAACAACAAAGGACCCAACACCGATCCCAGAGGCACCCCACTAGTCACCTGCCTCCAACCCGACAAACAACCATCCACCATTACCCTCTGGCTTCTCCCATTCAGCCACTGTTGAATCCATCTTGCTACTCCTGCACTTATGCCCAACAGTTGAGCCTTCCTAACCAACCTTCCATGAGGAACCTTGTCAAAGGCCTTACTAAAGTCCATATAGACAACATCCACTGCTTTACCCTCGTCAATTTCCCTAGTAACCTCTTCAAAAAATTCAAGAAGATTAGTCAAACATGACCTTCCAGGCACAAATCCGTACTGACTGTTCCTAATCAGACCCTGTTTATCCAGATGCTTATATATATTATCTCTAAGTATCTTTTCCATTAATTTGCCCACCACTGAAGTCAAACTAACAGGCCTATAATTGCTAGGTTTACTCTTAGAACCCTTTTTAAACAATGGAACAGCATGCGCAGTACGCCAATCCTCGGGGACTATTCCCGTTTCTAATGACATTTGAAATATTTCTGTCATAGCCCCGGCTATTTCTACACTAACTTCCCTCAATGTCCTAGGGAATATCCTGTCAGGACCTGGAGACTTATCCACTTTTATATTTTTCAAACGTGTCAGTACTTCTTTTACTTTGAAACTCATAGTATCCATAGCTACTCTACTAGTTTCCATTACCTCACATAATTCAATATCATTCTCCTTGGTGAGTACCGAAGAAAATAAATGGTTCAATATCTCCCCCATCTCTTTTGGCTCTGCAGATAGCTGTCCACTCTGTCTCCCCAATGGACCAATTGTATCCCTCGTTATCCTTTTGCTATTAATATACCCGTAGAAACCCTTTGGATTTACTTTCACCTTACTTGCCAAAGCAACCTCATGTCTTCTTTTAGCTTTTCTAATTTCTTTCTTAAGATTCTTTTTACATTCCTTATACTCCTCAAGCACGTCATTTACTTCATGCTGCCTATAATTATTGTAGACCTCCCTCTTTTTCCGAACAAGATGTCCAATTTCCCTTGAAAACCTGGGCTCTTTCCACTTTTTACTGTTTCCTTTCAACCGAACAGGAACATAAATATTCTGTACTCTTAAAATGTCCCCTTTAAGTGTCCTCCATTTCTCTTCTACATCCTGCCCATAAGGTCCCGTTGTACTTCCCCTTTTCCCAAATTGACACCATTAAGGTAATAATTTGCCTTCATGTTTTTGCTACCAAAGTGGATAACCTCAAATGTATCCACATTAAATTGCATCTGCAATGCATCTGCCTACTCACCCAACCTGTCCAAGTCACCCTGCATTCTCATAGCATCCTCTTCACAGTTCACACTGCCACCCAGCATTGCTTCATCTGCAAATTTGCTAATGTTACTTTGATTCGCTTCATCTAAATCATTGATGTATATTGTGAATAGCTGCGGTTCCAGCACCCAGTTTTGCGGTACCCCACTAGTCACTGCCTGCCATTCTGAACGGGACCCGTTAATCCCTACTCTTAGTTTCCTGTCTGCCAACGATTTTTTCTATCAATGTCAGCACTCTACCCCAATACCATGTGCCCTAATTTTGCCTGCTAATCTCCTATGTGGGACCTTATCAAATGCTTTGTGAAAGTCCAGGTACACTATATCCACTGGCGCTCCCTTGTCCATTTTCCTAGTTACATTCTCAAAACAATGCAGAAGCTTAGTCAAGCATAATTTCCCCTTCGTAAATCCATTCTGACTCAGACGGATCCTGTTACTGCTATCCAAATGTGCCGCTATTTCTTCTTTTATGATTGACTCCAGCATTGCAACCTTCACGTGATACGCTCTGTTTCGACAAATGCAATCAACCTGGCGTGCACAATCAAATACGATTAAATAGAACTTTATAGTCCGACAACTTTTGGCTGTGCACGCCATACGCAAAAAGAAGACTCCAGCAACTTCCCCACCACCGATGTCAGGCTGACTGGTCTGTACTTCCCTGTTTTCTCTCTCCCGTCTTTCTTAAAAGTGGAATCATATGGTTCTCCTAGTTCTGGTGACCTGGTTCTGTCCAGTGAAGGTTAATGGACACATGAAATGTAACAGTTTGCAGGGAATTGAATTGGGGAAATGGGAATTATGTGATTGTATATTCCTTTCACCAAATTTTTCAGAAGTATCGAGACAAGCTCTTGAATTGCCAAAGTAATGAAACCTACGAGTGAAATGCTCGTAAATGGGATTAGTGCAGATACATACAGTGCCGAATGGCCTAATTCTGCATTCCAGAACTCGACATCGACGAGCCAAATGTTCTGAGGAAACACGGTAGTGACATAATATATTGATTCTCATCTTTCATCTGACAGGAAGAGTCACTCAACCGCCAGTCACAGACCATATCCCAGTTTGCTGAATTGCACCAGATTCTCACGGAGAAAGAGCAGCGTTTACTCGGAGATATCCGAGAAGAAGAAGATAAGATTGTCAAAAAAATGGAGACACATCTTCAAGCGATTCAAGAGAATTTAAATTCCATTCAGGAAGAACTATTAATGTTACAGGGACAGATAGACCACAAGGACAACATGATATTTCTGAAGGTGAGAGGCGAAGTGAATGTGTACAGTTACAAAATGATGGGTTGCATTTCTGAAAAAAATTATGCATTTACCAGTAATTCTGTAAAAGTTCAATGTTTCGTCTATTCTAGCGCTGCGCTGATATTGTGCCAAAACGGAATGGCCTCCCATATAATCTTTCAGATTTTGGCACTTTGACCTTTCGCGTAAAGGGTTTTGAATTTAGAAATAGGGAGATTTTCTCGCTCAATTGTTCATGGTGTTGGTGAGACCACACCTGGAGTAATGTACATAGATCTGGTGACCTTAATGAAGAGAGGATGTCCTGGCATTGGACGCAGGCCAAATTTAACCAACAGGCCAATTTCTGGGATCGTAGCATTGTTTTAACGGTCGTGGGTAAGCAAGTGATGTTTGTATTCTTTGCAGTTCAGAACAACCACGGATGATGCTATGGACAATAGATAATAGGTGCAGGAGTAGGCCATTCGGCCCTTCGAGCCAGCACCGCTAATCAATGTAATCATGGCTGATCATCCACAATCAGTACTTCGTTCCTGACTTCTCCCCATATCCCCTGACTCCGATATCTTTAAGAGCCCTATCTAGCTCTCTTGAAAGTATCCAGAGAACCCGCCTCCACCTGAGACAGACTCACAACTCTGTGTGAAAAAGTGTTTCCTCGTCTACGTTCTAAATGGCTTACCCCTTATTCTTAAACTCTGGCCCCTGGTTCTGGACTCCCCCAACATCGGGATCATATTTCCTGCCTCTAGCGTGCCCAAACCCTTAATACTCTTATATTTTTCAATAAGAATCCCTCTCATCCTTCTAAACTTCTGAGCATACAAGCCCAGCCGCTCCATTTTCTCAGCATATGACAGTCCCGCTATCCCAGGAAGTAACCTTGTAAACCTACGCTGCACTCCCGCAATAGCAAGAATGTCCTTCCTCAAATTTGGACAACAAAACTGCACAGTATACTCCAGGTGTGGTCTCACTAGGGCCCTGTAACATAGAAACATAGAAACATAGAAATTAGGTGCAGGAGTAGGCCATTCGGCCCTTCGAGCCTGCATCGCCATTCAATATGATCATGGCTGATCATCCAACTCAGTATCCCGTACCTGCCTTCTCCCCATACCCTCTGATCCCCTTAGCCACAAGGGCCACATCTAACTCCCTCTTAAATATAGCCAATGAACGGGCCTCGACTACCCTCTGTGGCAGAGAGTTCCAGAGATGCACCACTCTCTGTGTGAAAAAAGTTCTTCTCATCTCGGTTTTAAAGGATTTCCCCCTTATCCTTAAGATGTGACCCCTTGTCCTGGACTTCCCCAACATCGGGAGCAATCTTCCTGCATCTAGCCTGTCCAACCCCTTAAGAAGTTTTAAAGTTTCTATAAGATCCCCTCTCAATCTCCTAAATTCTAGAGAGTATAAACCAAGTCTATCCAGTCTTTCATCATAAGACAGTTCTGACATCCCAGGAATCAGGCTGGTGAACCTTCTCTGCACTCCCTCTAGGGCAATAATGTCCTTCCTCAGATTTGGAGACCAAAACTGTACGCAATACTCCAGGTGTGTTCTCACCAAGACCCTGTACAACTGCAGTAGAACCTCCCTGCTCCTATACTCAAATCATTTTGCTATGAAAACATACCATTCGCTTTCCTCACTGCCTGCTGCACCTGCATGCCTATTTTCAATGACTGGTGTACCATGACACCCAGGTCTCGCTGCATCTCCCCTTTTCCTAGTCGGTCACCATTTAGATAATAGTCTGCTTTCCTGTTTTGGCCACCAAAATGGATAACCTCACATTTATGCACATTATACTGCATCTGCCAAACATTTGCCCACTCACCCAGCCTATCCAAGTCACCTTGCAGTCTCCTAGCCTCCTCCTCACAGCTAACACTGCCCCCCAGCTTAGTGTCATCCGCAAATTTGGAGATATTGCCTTCAATTCCCTCATCCAGATCATTTATATATATTGTAAATAGCTGGGGTCCCAGCACTGAGCCTTGCGGTACCCCACTAGTCACTGCCTGCCATTGTGAAAAGGACCCGTTTACTCCTACTCTTTGCTTCCTGTTTGTCAGCCAGTCCTCTATCCACATCAATACTGAACCCCAAATGCCGTGTGCTTTAAGTTTGTATACTAATCTCTTATGTGGGACCTTGTCGAAAGCCTTCTGGAAGTCCAGATACACCACATCCACTGTTCTCCCCTATCCACGCTACTAGTTACATCCTCGAAAAATTCTGTAAGATTCGTCAGACATGATTTACCTTTTGTAAATCCATGCTGACTTTGTCCAATGATTTCACCACTTTCCAAATGTGCTGCTATCCCATCTTTTATAACTGTCTCTAGTAGTTTCCCCACTACCGATGTTAGACTAACTGGTCTGTAATTCCCCGTTTTCTCTCTCCCTCCCTTCTTAAAAAGTGGGGTTACGTTTGCTACCCGCCAATCCTCAGGAACTACTCCAGATTCTAAAGAGTTTTGAAAGATTATTACTAATGCACCCACTATTTCTGGAGCTACTTCCTTAAGTACTCTGGGATGCAGCCTATCTGGCCCTGGGGATTTATCGGCCTTTAATCCATTCAATTTACCCAACACCACTTCCCGGCTAACCTGGATTTCGCTCAATTCCTCCAACTCCTTTGACCCGCGGTCCCCTGCTATTTCCGGCAGATTATTTATGTCTTCCTTAGTGAAGACGGAACCAAAGTAGTTATTCAATTGGTCCGCCATATCCTTGTTCCCCATGATCAACTCACCTGTTTCTGACTGCAAGGGACCTACATTTGTTTTAACTAATCTCTTTCTTTTCACATATCCATAAAAACGTTTGCAGTCAGTTTTTATGTTCCCTGCCAGTTTTCTTTCATAATCTATTTTTCCTTTCCTAATTAAGCCCCTTTGTGCTCCTCTGCTGGTCTCTGAATTTCTCCCAGTCCTCCGGTATGCTGCTTTTTCTGGCTAATTTGTACGCATCATCCTTCGCTTTGATACTATCCCTGATTTCCCTTGTTATCCACGGATGTACTACCTTCCCTGATGTATTCTTTTGCCAAACTGGGATGAACAATTTTTGTAGTTCATCCATGCAGTCTTTAAATGTCTTCCATTGCATATCCACCGTCAACCCTTTTAGAATTAATTGCCAGTCAATCTTGGCCAATTCACGTCTCATACCCTCAAAGTTACCTTTCTTTAAGTTCAGAACCATTGTTTCTGAATTAACAATGCCACTCTCCATCCTAATGAAGAACTCAACCATATTATGGTCACTCTTGCCCAAGGGGGCACGTACAACAAGACTGCTAACTAACCCTTCCTCATTACTCAATACCCAGTCTAAAATAGCCTGCTCTCTCGTTGGTTCCTCTACATGTTGATTTAGATAACTATCCCGCATATATTCCAAGACATCCTCTTCCTCAGCACCCCTGCCAATTTGATTCACCCAATCTATATGTAGATTGAAGTCACCCATTATAACGGTTTTGCCTTTGTCGCACGCATTTCTAATTTCCTGTTTGATACCCTCTCCAACTTCACTACTACTGTTAGGTGGCCTGTACACAACACCCACCAGCGTTTTCTGCCCCTTAGTGTTTCGCAGCTCTACCCATACCGATTCCACATCCTCCAAACTAATGTCCTTCCTTTCCATTGCGTTAATCTCCTCTCTAATCAGCAACGCTACCCCACCTTCTTTTCCTTTCTCTCTATCCCTCCTGAATATTGAATATCCCTGGATGTTCAGCTCCCAGCCTTGGTCACCCTGGAGCCATGTCTCCGTGATCCCAACTATATCATAGTCATTAATAGCTATCTGCACATTCAACTCATCCACCTTATTACGAATGCTCCTTGCATTGAGACACAAAGCCTTCAGGCTTGATTTTACAACACTCTTACCCCTTATACAATTATGTTGAAAAGTGGCCCTTTTTGATTTTTGCCCTGGTTTTGTCTGCCTGCCACTTTTAATTTTCACCTTGCTACCTATTGCTTCTACCCTCATTTTACACCCCTCTGTCTCTACGCTCACACATTTAAGAAACCCTTTCCCTTTAACTCCATCCTCCACTATCCCATTCGACACCCCACCCCCCTTATTCAGTTTAAAACCACCCGTGTAGCAGAGGCAAACCTGCCTGCCAGAATGCTGGTCCCACACCTGTTAAGATGCAATCCGTCCCTTTTGTACAGTTCCCCCTTACCCCAAAACAGATCCCAGTGATCTAAGAAACTAAATCCCTGCCCCGTGCACCAGTTCCTCAGCCACACGTTCAGGCCCCGTATCTCCCTGTTCCTGCTCTCGCCAGCACGAGGAACTGGAAGCAAACCGGAGATAACAACCCTGGAGGTCCTGCTTTTCAGCATTTTTCCGAGCTCTCTAAAGTCACGCTGCAGAATATTCATCCCCTTCTTTCCGACAACGTTTGTGCCGACATGCACTGCCACTTCCGGATGTTCACCTTCGCCCTTGAGGATTTTCTGCACTCTGTCCGCGACATCCTGGATCCTGGCACCAGGAAGGCAGCACACCATCCTCGCATCCCGTCTGTTGCCGTAAAAACCCCTGTCCGTACCTCTCACAATGGAGTCTCCCACTACAATGGCTTTTTTGGTTTTGGCTCAACAGCCCTATTCGCATCACAAGCCAGTCCGCCGCCCAGTGTAAACACCTCTTCTGTCCCGACAGCTTCTAAGTGGGTGAACCTGTTCACAAGAGGTACAACACCCGGGGACGTTGGCATTCCATGCTTCCCTCCCGTTCTCACTGTCTCCCACCTTCTCTCCTCCAGTACCTTAAGTGTAACAATCGTACTGTAGGGCTTGTCGAGGAACGACTCCGTTTCTCGGACGAACCGGAGGTCATCCACTTGCTTCTCAAGTTCCCCATCACGGCCCTTCAGGAGCTCTACCTGGATGCACTTCTCGCATTTGTAGCAGCCAGAGGCACAAGCGGTGTCCTTGACCTCCCACATACTGCAAACATCGCACTGAATCAGCTTGCCTGACATCTCCTTCTTTCGTCTCTACCTCTCAAGCGTATTGCGTGGTCTCCTCTCCTCTTCGCCGAAGACTCTAGAGCCAAAGACTCACACTTTTCTCACACGGCCGCTCACTCACTGCCGCTCGCTAAGAGCCGTCTTGCTTAAATTGACTGATAAATTGCCTGATTTACCAATTTACAAACCAAATTCCTCAATTTTCAACTGTTTTCCCGGCACTGACTCACTTCTCTCCTCCCACTTGGGCTAGAGCCAATCAGTCGTATCTCTTGCTAATCTCCTGCTGCTGTTGCTCCCAAAGCTACAGCAGTTCTCTGTACAACAGCAGAACGACCTCTTTGCTCCTATACTCAACTCCTCTTGTTATTAAGGCCAACATGCCATTCCCTTTCTTCACTGCCTGCTGTACCTGCATGCTTACTTTCATTGGCAGATGAACAAGTACCCAACAATCCCGTTGTACTTCCTCTTTCCCCTACTTATAACTGATGTTACGGTCCACAGCTGGAAATAGAGCAGTGGACCTCTGGTCATCTCTAATCCAGAGTCTTTGTGAGGCTTAACTTGTTGAAAGTATTTAAACTGGAGGGCAATATATTTTTTGGGAAAATCCAGGAACTGAAAACGAAGGGGATGAGGGAATGAGGAAAAGTTCTGTCCTGGGCTAGATCAGCTTTGACCACATTGTGGGGATTCACAATGAAATCTAGAACGTGACTCACACATCAGGTTTATCATCTGTATCCGGTTCCCATCACCTTGGGGTACTATGCACCGCTTGTATTTTCCCTCTATGCTCACCATAGAACAAAATGCCATACGGCCCATCTTCTTGTCCCCATGTTGCTGCTCCTTTCAAGAACACTCTCAACTACTCACCACATGCGGAAATAATGCACCGACTTCCAGGTGTATTTATCCCACTTCAACTTAAATTTATCTCAAATATTGACCATGGCGTCCTGTGAGTTCCATGTTGTCTTTACTACATTTTTAATGGAATTTATTGAAGGCCAATCTAGCTTCAATTTGTGGTCTCCCCACAAGTATTAATATTATTTATACCCTCCACCCATTTGAACCCGCCACTACCTTAAAATATTCCATCCCATTATCTCTGATATCATCTCCAGTTAATATCCCACGACCTTCCCGGTCTTACTCGTAAGTTACATGCTCTGTTATTTTAATCTACCTTCCTAACGTTTTGCCCTGTGTTCGGTGTCTCGACGCCAATATATACTTTCTGTCTGTGTGATACGGGGAAGAGTTGGGAAATGGGAATTATCAGTGTTTTTTGTAGCAATTTGGTGAAATACCCGCTGTCGGGTTCATGGCGATCCATCTCAGTTAATTGAGATTTGTGTTTTATTTATTTCAGGAAGAAGCTGGTCGTAAGAGCAGGTAGGACATGCTTTTGACTGAAACACGATATGTTTTTATAAAACAGCTTAAAAACTGCAAACGCTCAGTTAATAACCCGCTGTTCAACGTTTCCAGGTTTCGTGATGAAGCCAAACCAATGTTGGTGGTAGATGGTTCGTGGCCGATTGAAAAGTTTGATCACTCCTTTTTCAACATGGCATTGAGAGAAGCATCTTATATCATCAAGATAGGTAAATAGAATACCTTTTCCATTGTTCTTTTTTTTAACGCCACTTTTATGCAATACTTCGATGCGAAGATTAATGCTATTAATGGACTCGCGGGGAAAGCATCCCAGTGAGCAAAGCACCACATAAACAGAAGCACCCCGCAATCACCCAGTTCTGTAAAGCTCCCCCATTTACTGTGTGTGTGTCCTGCCGTAGATTCTCTCAGCAAAGTGCATCAGCTCACCTGTACGTGAATAAATCCCATCTGCCGTTCCTCCGCCCCTTTGACCAAGATTATTGTGACCTCACACAGAACAGGAATCGGTGCAAGATCCAACCAGTCATGATCACATTGAATGGAGTGGCGGGCCCGAGCGGCGGGGCCTGTTTTCTTGTGTTCTTGTGCTCATGCGTACGTATAAAAGGATAGATGCCACACAGAGGGATTGCAGCAAAGATTGACAATACTTTTTCCCCGTGATTATATATGCTGTGTGGGATGAAACTGCGTGGACCTGTGTACTCGAGAGTTCACGTGCATTACGGTAGAAATAATCATAGAGTGATACAGTACAGAAACAGGCCCTCGGCCCAACTTACCCGCACCGACCAACAGTCCTATATTAGTCCCAGCAGCCCGCGTAGGGCCCGCATCCCTCCAAACCTGTCCAATCCACGTACCTGTCTAAATGTTTCCAAAATGTTGGAATAGTCCCTGCCTCAAAGACCTCCTGTGGCAGCTTGCTCCCACCACCCTTTGTGTCAAAATGAAACCCCTCCTATTAAATCTTTCCCCCTTCACCTTAAACCGATGTTCTCTGGTCCTCGATTTACCGACTCTGCACAAGAGACTGCGAATCGACACGATCTATTCCTCCTGTGATTTTATACATGCAGATCTCAGTGAAGCACAAAGTCCTTACACGGCTCAGTGGGCTGGATGCAGGGACGATGTTTGTCCTGTCTGAGGGGTCTGGAGTCAGCGGAAACACCCTCAGAATGTGGACTGGACCATTTCGGACAGAGATAAGCAGACTTCACTGCACGCAGAGACTGGGCAACCTTTGGAATTCCCTGCACCGGTGGCTGTGGATAATCAGTCATTCAGTGCTCTTGGAGCCAGAGAGCCATGGTTGTATATTACTGAGTCAGGCCCTTTGGCCCATCACGTCAATGTCCACCTTATTCCCAGCCACTCTAATCCCATTTGTCCACATTAGAACCGCATTATTCCACACCTCGTCTGTTATATCGCAACGCCTCTTAAATGTTGTGATTACATCCAATTCCACCATCTCCTCTGGCAAAATATTCCTGGTATCAACCACTATCTATGTGAAGAAAACTGACCACTCAGATGCACTTTAAAACTCCATCTTCTCGTGTTAAACCCGCACCCTCCAGTTTTGATATCCCTGCATTAGAATAGGTTTTCGATGATCTATCTTATATCCTGCTGCAGAATCTGATCACTTTCATCGCTATCCACAACATTTCCCGTTCTCTAGAAATGCTCTAGGCACACCTCTTACATCCAGATCGAAGCCATGAAAATATACAATAAATAGCAACGGTTGCAGCCCGATCTCTGCACCAGTCACCAGTCCTCCAAGCAGAACAATCATCCTTCCACCATTACCTTCTACCTCAAAGCAGCAAGCCAATTTGGCATCCATTTTACCAGCTCGCTCGGATCCCACCTACCTTCGCTTTCGGGACCAGCCTTACATGCGGCCCATTGTCTAGTCCCTCAGTGAATTTCATATATTGGTTCACAATGAAACCAGTGTGTACTTGGTTGTACACACCCATCAAATCCACACTGAATCCCTTCACTTCTAGTGGCCTTACAACCCAAAGGCTGCACACATTCTACTTAACTCTTAATTATTCAACCTATGCTTCCTAGGATGGTCCAAGCCACCCCTCCCTCTGTCTCATCCTCCACTCACAACATCAGTTATAGTCCACTCCCGTTCAGTATGATCACGGCAACTCCACCCCACGTCTCAACCTCTTCTTTAACCACCTCTAATTGCCACTCACACCTGTCTCCTGAAGAAGGGTTTCGACCCGAACCGTTGCCTATTTCCTTCGCTCCAAAGATGCAGCCTCACCGCTGAGATTCTCCAGTTTTTTGTCTACCTCCTCATCCTCCAATCTAACTCTCCCTCGCCATCTACTGGCAAGGTATGGGAATACCCGCCTTATTTCGCCATACCCACCCGCAATCGTTCACGCACTTTTATCACTCGTTCTCCCTGGCCGCACGCCCTGCCCCATTCCATTTCCAATAATCCGAGAAAGTCCCCAACTCCGGTAATGATAACTGTTGTCCGTCCGATGTTGTTGAGGAGGGGGGTGGGGGGGGGACCCCGATAATTAATTCAGTTGTCCGCCCGCCTGTGCCTGAGGCCGAGCGGCTTCTCCCCCGGTCCCGGGGCAGCGCTGCCCGAGTCTCCCCCCGACCCCCGGGGACTCTTAGATTCTCTGCTTCTCCCCCCAGTCTCCGTCACCCTGGATGTGGAAACAGCGCATCCGGGGCTCGAAGTGTCTGAGGCTCGGAAGAGTGTGAGACTGACGGGGACCCGGAGGAGTCTCCCTGACACCGGGAAGAGTGTTACAGTCCGGGCGTGTGTGCTGGGATCGGAGGGATTCACATCATGGAGTCATTACTGGGAGGTGGATGTGGCGGGGAGTCGGGGCTGGAGTCTGGGAGTCGCTACAGAGTCTGTGGAGAGGAAGAGACGGGTCACACTTACCCCGGAGACTGGAGTCTGGTGACATCTTTAACATCTCCCTTAATCAAGCCAATGTCCCCACATTGCCTCAAAACTTCCACGTTAACCCCATAGCGAAGAAACCAGTGGTTGCCTGCCTACATGACTACCGCCCTGTCGCCCTGACCCCAATAATAATGAGGTGAGGAGGAGCGTTAGAGAGGAGGTTGTGAAACTGTCTCCGGAGAGAGGAGGAGGTTAGATAGGAGGTTGTGAAACTGTCTCCGGAGAGAGGAGGAGGTTAGAGAGGAGGTTGTGAAACTGTCTCCGGAGAGAGGAGGAGGTTAGAGAGGAGGTTGTGAAACTGTCTCCGGAGAGAGGAGGAGGTTAGAGAGGAGGTTGTGAAACTGTCTCCGGAGAGAGGAGGAGGTTAGAGAGGAGGTTGTGAAACTGTCTCCGGAGAGAGGAGAAGGTTAGAGAGGAGGTTGTGAAACTGTATCCGGAGAGAGGAGGAGGTTAGAGAGGAGGTTGTGAAACTGTCTCCGGAGAGAGGAGGAGGAATTGGAGGAACAGCACCTCATATTCCGTCTGGGGACCTTGCGTCCTTATGGCATTAACATTGAATTCTCCCAATTTGGCTAGCCCGTGCTGTCTCCTCCCCTTCCTTAACCCTCTTGCTGTCTCCTCCAACCCTCCCATCCGCCCGCCCTCGGGCTCCTCCTCCTCCTCCCCTTTTCCGTCTTTCTTTCCCCACCCCCCATCAGTCTGAAGAAGGGTTTCGGCCCGAAACGTTGCCTATTTCCTTCGCTCCATAGATGCTGCTGCACCCGCTGAGTTTCCCCAGCAATTTTGTGTACCCCCAATAATAATGAAGTGTTTTGAACGCCTGGTGAATTTCCACATTACTGCTAGCCTCCCCTCATCGTTAGACCCCCTCCAGTTTGCCTATCGCCCCAACCGTTCTACAGAGGATGCCATCTCTACCACGCTGCACACAATACTCACGCATCTGGAAAACAAAAACACATACGCCAGAATCCTGTACATTGACTTCAGCTCAGCGTTTAACACCATCATCCCACAGAGACTTGTGGAGAAACAAACCCTGCTGGGCCTCAACACCACCCTGTGTCACTGGATATTGGACTTTCTGACAGAGACCGCAGTCAGTCCGTGTTGGCAAGAACACTTCAGGCTCGATCGCGCTGAGCACCGGCTCCCCTCAAGGCTGTGTGCTCAGCCCCACTGTTGTTCACATTGCTCACATATGACTGTGCTGCCAGATTCAGGGACAATAAGATCATAAAATTCGCGGATGACACAACAGTCGTGGGACTCATCAGCGGAGATGACGAATCAATGCACAGGGAGGAAGTAAAACAACTAGTGGACTGGTGCGGCAAAAACAATCTAGAATTAAATGTCGACAAAACGAAGGAGATGGTTGTCGACTTCAGGAGGCGCAGCCAAAGCATACACCCTTCAACATCAGTGGCACTACAGTGGAGAGAGTGGAGAGCATAACGTTCCTCGATGTGCAAATTACAGACAGCCTCACCTGGTCCAGGAACACCACTGGGACCGTCAAAAAGGCCCATCAGCGACTGCACTTCCTGAGGAAACTAAAACAGGCCTCACACCCCACCAATATCCTCAGGACTTTCTACAGGGGTACGGTGGAGTCTGTACTCACGTACTGCCTAAATACGTGGTACTTCACCTGCAACTGCTCGGACAGGAAGGCTCTGCAGATGGTAGTGAGGGGAGCAGAGAGGATCATTGGCGTCTACCTACCCTCGGTTCAGGAACTGTTCCAGAGCCGCTGTCGGAAGAAAGTTCTGAGAATAGCTGAGGACAAACTGCACCCCCTCCACACACACCTGGATCTCATGCCATCAGGCACGGGATACCGTAGCATCAAAGCCCGGACTACAAGACTGCTAAAGAGCTTCCTGCCAAAGGCTGTGAGGCTGCTAAACAGTCACTCTGTACTCACAGTCACCTGATTCTGCGGCTTTGCACGGACATTTTAATAACTGGCACTGGCCACTCAAATCAGCTGCCCTGGACATTTTAAGGATTGGTTTTACTGTATTTTAATGTTGCTGATTTCAGTATCAGTATCAGTATCAGTCTCAGTATATCTTTATTGTCATTTCCTGAGTCCTCACATACCCAGAGGAAACAAAAAAACGTTGCTCAACCAGTGTCCATTCAGTGTGCAGTACAAATAACAACAAATAACTAGAAACAAAAAACATATATCATGAACAAATTAAATTAAACACTCTACTCTCTACTAAACATCAACAGGCGTTCCGATCGACAGCTGCTGCAGTGATTTACCTGTTTTTAACTATTTATACTGTTTCATCAGGGACTGGATTGTTGTGTGTTTTTTACTGTTATTATGTGTGAAATGTTTTAAGTTTCATGTGCGATGCTGTGGTATTCCCTAGGAAACGTCTTTTCATTTTGCACTGTACAACTGTTGCTTTTCTAGATGACAATAAAGGTTGATTGATTGATTGTTCAAAAGGGAACTGCAGATGCTGGAATATCGAAGGTACACAAAATTGCTGGGGAAACTCAGCGGGTGCAGCAGCATCTATGGAGCGAAGGAAATAGGCGACGTTTCGGGCCGAAACCCTTCTTCAGACTGAAGAATGGTTTCGGCCCAAAACGTCGCCTATTTCCTTCGCTCCATAGATGCTGCTGCACCCGCTGAGTTTCCCCAGCAATTTTGTGCATGATTGATTGATTGATTGATTGATTGATTGATTGATTGATTGATTGATTGATTGATTGATTGATTGATTGATTGATTGATTGATTGATTGATTGATTGATTGATTGGTTGATTGGTTGATTGATTGATTGATTGATTGATTGATTGATTGATTCATCACCAAAATGTTCCTTTAGTAATCTTCTCGCCTTATTATAGCCCTGGTTGCCTGGCTCCATCTGACAACTTTCTTTTGTGTACTTCACCAGAAATCGTAAGCGCTCTTTTTCATCCTTAACTTTCATCTCTAATACCTCCTCTAGTGCCCTTACAAAAGTTTCATACTCCAAAGGATCTCCAGCATACGTAGGAATTTCTACTGATGGTAAAATGAGAGAGGTATTTTGTTGAGCTATAATCTCGTTGAATTCAGATTGTCTATTCAACAGTGCCAATAAACCAACCTGATTCCCTTCTCTTGACTCCACCTGTTGATAAACAGGCCTTTGTGATTCAAACTGGCTTGCCCGAGCCTGTGCACCAGGCCTCCTCATAGCATGGTTTGTCTCGAGCATCCACCGACTCTCCAATAGTCATTGGTTTCAATAGAGCACTCATTTGCTGTGTTGATGTTTAACCCATCTTCCTCTGTTCCTATGAGTTTCCAAAGCGTATAAAACCAGCGGACCTCAATTATGGATTTGATCCAACTGCTAATTTATTTCGAGCAGTTTTTCTTCTTCGTCCAGAGTTCATCGACCTCGATGATATAGAGCTGCATCTTGACCCCTCTCCATCGAGTATGTCCTTCCTGGTTTTGGCCACCGCCATCTTTGTGTCTAATTCCAATTGTTCCTGCTGTCGCATCGTCTGTTCCTCTTGTCGTTTTATCTCTCGCTTCATCTCTTCTTGCTGTCGTGCCATTTTATGTGTTCTCTCTTCTAGCTGTGACACCATCTCTTCTCGCTGTAACGCCATCTAATGTGTTCTCTCTTCTAGATGTGAAGCCATCTAATGTGTTCTCTCATCTAGCTGTAAAGCCATCTAATGTGTTCTCTCTTCTTGCTGTAACGCCATCTAATGCGTTCTCTCTTCTAGCTGTAAAGCCATCTAATGTGTTCTCTCTTCTAGCTGTGACACCTTCTAATGTGTTCTCTCTTCTAGCTGTGACACCATCTAATGTGTTCTCTCTTCTAGCTGTAACGCCATCTTATGTGTTCTCTCTTCTAGCTGTAACGCCATCTAATGTGTTCTATCTTCTAGCTGTAACGCCATCTCTTCTTGCTGTCGTGCCATCTAATGTGTTCTCTCTTCTAGCTGTAACGCCATCTCTTCTAGCTGTAACGCCATCTAATGTGATCTCTCTTCTAGCTGTGACACCATCTAATGTGTTCTCTCTTCTAGCTGTAACGACATCTCTTCTAGCTGTAACGCCATCTCTTCTAGCTGTCATTGCCATCTTCTGTGATCTCTCTTCTAGCTGTAACCGCATCTCTTCAAGCTGTAACGCATCCTTCTTGCGGTCGCGCCATCTAATGTGTTCTCTCTTTCTACTGTGACGCCATCTCTTCTGCTGTAACGCATCTCTTCTTGCTGTCGCGCCATCGAATGTGTTCTCTCTTCTACTGTGACGCCATCTCTTCTAGCTGTAACGCCATCTTATGTGATCTCTCTTCTAGCTGTAACACCATCTCTTCTTGACGTCGCCTCATCTCTCGCTCGATCTCATGTTTTTTCTTCATGGCATCCGCTTCTATTGAGAGCACAGCTAAATCAGCTTTTGCTCCCAATTGAGCAGAAGCCCTCAAAACCCAACTGACCGAGCAACCAGATCTGCGGCCTGATTTTCGTGAAGATACATTCGAGATACTATCTCCTCGTCTAAATTAATCTTCCATTCTGGCACCTTGTTGCTTCGCACTTCCAGCTACAAAGCTCGTCACTTCATTCACTTATCGGGACGACAGTTGGCGCAATGGGCTAAGTGTTCGGCTGGCGACCGGAAGGTAGCCGAATCCCGCTTGGAGTGCATACTGTCGTTGTGTCCTTGGGCAAGACACTTCACCCACCTTTGCCTGTGTGTGAATGTGTGTGCGTGATTGGTGGTGGTCGGAGGGGCCGTAGGCGCAGATTGGCAGTCACGCTTCCGTCAGTCTGCCCCAGGGCAGCTGTGGCTACAGACGTAGCTTACCACCACCGAGTGTGACTGAGGAGTGAATGAATAATGCGATGTAAAGCGCCTTGAGTATTAGAAAGGCGCCATATAAATCCCATCCATTATTATTATTATTATTCATTTCAGATAACCACTTCTCTGCCTTTTTCTTGAAACAATTCAATATCTTCTTCGTGTATTCATCTCACTGGGTATGTCTTCTGCGTTCTTCCTAAGACAGCACTGAACACAGCAGTACATTCTGTTTCTTGCCAACGTTCTTGCCAACGTACAGACGTTCCATAGTTGGCTCATATTAGATTTCACCTTGATCACGTTCTGTTCTGATTCCATTAGTTTTTTCTGTGTATCCATTTTCTGTGTATCCATTAATCTGGTCCCTTCAACCATAATTCATTTCTCTCTTTCTCGGTTTCCCTCAAACAGGCAGCATGTGAAATATCTGTTTCTTCAAGTTGTCTGAGTCTTTCTTCATCACCACGTGGTTCTTCTGGCATCGCTCTGCCTCTATCTTCTTCTAAATGCATGATTTTAAAGAGGTTGTGGCAGATTGCCGTCTTTAAATTAGTCGAACAAATCTCTACTAGTAGCTGTGGCTTTGTTCTTTAATTAAAAATTTCTTCCAAAACTAAAAACATACTGATAATGCACAGAAGATCTCTCTAAGACCAGGTGCAAAACGTGGCTCTAATGCAATGGAATAATCGAGTAATAATCGATTTGTACTCACAAATACAGAGATACGTCTTCAGATACGTCTCGATGCTGTAGATGGACCTCTAGGCTCTTCGGACCGAGATCTAGTTCCTCCTGGAACCACTTTCGTCTGGCTCAAACCTCTCCGAGAATCTTAGACAATCTTTTGACCACTTCTCTGGGACTGTATTTCTTATTCAGTTCCATGACTGGAACCAGTCCTCTCTGGCTCTGCCTCTCCGAGGTCTTAGCCTGGTCGTCGTTCTCTGTTTGTGCCTCTCCGAGGTCTTAGCCTGGTCGTCCTTCTCTGGCTGTCCCTCTCCGAGGTCTTGGCCTTCTTCGCTTCGATTCATTCTTCTGTCCCTCACTCTGGGACTGGTATTTAATCCCCACCGGAGGTATCCTTCTACTTAATGTAGCGGTAGATTATCATATCGTTCAGGTAATTAGCACCCTAGCCGCTATTTGGATGAGAATGCTTGAAGGGGGTGTCTTCTAAACGCATGCAAGCTAACTCACATAGACCTTCAGAGCTTCTTCTCAGACATGACTTCAAAACACAGTCTTTTGATGAATAAAGGCTTTATTGTTGATGGAAAACAGTGAAATACATCCTTCTTCCGACTCGTTACAGTAATCTTATTCGAACTCCATCTTATTATTTAGACATTAATAAACTGCTCGTGTCTCCGTAACACTGGCAAGCTCCTTTAGATCTCCCATGGACGCGGCATGGCCCGCATGATCTTACGCATTCGTACATGTTCTTACATGTGGCTCTTACATGTTCTTACATGATCTTACATGGGAGAAGGGTTAACGTTCCCCATGGTCTCCAAACTAATCTAAAAACTAAACTTCTGCGCAAGCAGCTAAGCTCCGAACACTCCCAAAACACGTCATAAATCCCACCCACAATATAACAAGCAGTCTAAAATGGAAACATAGAAATATAGAAAATAGGTGCAGGAGTAGGCCATTCGCCCCTCCGAGCCTGCACCGCCATTCAATATGATCATGGCTGATCATCCAACTCAGTATCCCATCCCTGGCTTCTCTCCATACTCCCTGATTCCTTTAGCCACAAGGGCCACATCTAACTCCCTCTTAATTATAGCCAATGAATTGTGGCCTCAACTACCTTCTGTGACAGAGAATTCTAGAGATTCACCACTCTCTGTGTGAAAAATGTTTTTCTCATCTCGGTCCTAAAAGATTTCCCCCTTATCCTTAAACTGTGACCCCTTGTTCTGGACATCGGGAACAATCTTCCTGCATCTAGCCTGTCCAACCCCTTAAGAATTTTGTAAGTTTCTATAAGAACCCCCCTCAATCTTCTAAATTCTAGCGAGTACAAGCCGAGTCTATCCAGTATTTCTTCATATGAAACTCCTGTCAGAAATACCCCACAGTTTGTGACCGCTTCAGAACTACTCCACAGTGTGTCAGTACATCCGTACAACTCCACAGTGTGAAACTCCATCAGTTATACCCCACTGTATGTTACTATCAGAACCTCCCCACAAAGTGTCACCATCAGAACTACCTGACAGGTTATCATTCCAGCAGTATTATCGCACAATATGTCAATCCATCACTACTACCCTCACAGTGTTTCACTCCATCAGAGCTACTCCAGAATATGTCATACATCAGTATTACCTCACAATGTGTCATTCCATCAGGAGTACCCTACAGAGTGTTACTCCATCAGTTCTGCCACACATTTGGTCAGTTCATCAGTACTACCTCTCAGTGTATCACTCCATCTGTACTAGTCCACAATATGTCACTCCATCACTATTACCCCAAAGTGTGGTCCCTCCATCAGAGCCACTCCAGAATATGTCATACACCAGTACTACCCCACAGTGTGGCACAC